>NC_140969.1:75832708-75967708 GCF_056783735.1 Eptatretus burgeri
GAAATCAATAAAATGACCAAACACCAAAATATCTGAATCAAAGTGAAAAAAGAAAACTAAATTGTTGGCCATGTCTCGCTCCAGAAACAGGTCTTTCCCTTCTGTGCACGAGGTCTTCAACTTTAACAGAATCATCTGAACTTCGGCTTCTTGGTCTGGACATCTACTCTAACCTCCATTGGGATAAGTACATTTCTGGTATTGTGAAGAGTGCTTCCAAGCGAGTTGGTCGTCTCTTTCGAGCACAGAGGTATTTACCTCCTGATGCTGTTTGTACCTGAATAAGACAACTATTCCTCCCCTCATGAAGTACTGTTGCCATACACGGGCTGGAGCACCAACCTGCCACTTATCTTAACTTGACAGGCTCCAGAAACAAATAGTTAACCGGGTTGGTGTGGAGATGGATTCAACTCTTCAAATGCTCTCTCACCACAGGTTAGTTGCCTCAGTATGTTTGTTCTACAGATATTTTCATGGTAAATGTTCTGCTGGACTTTCTAGCTTGGTTGCTCCTGTACAAATGCTTGGATGCGAGACTTGGTTTGCCATCTCTGTACACCCATGCACTAAAGCTGATCCAATTAGAGAACGAAAGGCTGTGCAGATAGTTTTATCCCTCGTGCTGTCTCGCTTTGGAATTCACTACCTGTAACATGCTTCCCATTCTGCTACGATCAACCCAACATTAAGAGGAATGTCTATTCCTACTTCTTACATCTCAGAGGCTGCATCACATTTCACTTGACTTCTGCTACTTCCTGTGTCTGATGCTTTTTGTTATTTTTCTCCTTCTTATATTTTGTTTTGCTTTATCCTTAGCCTCATCTATATCTAGCCATCCCTTTGCCCCTTATCGAGAATGTATTTAGGCCTTGATTGGGGTGACTTGCATTTTTTTAAAAACAAACAAAAATGCATGTCCAGAACACCCCCTTCCCTTCCCCACCACCCATCTCTCTAAAACCCATTCTCCTCGCTCCATCCATCCTTCCACAGTGTATAGCAACATGTGCTGAGACCTTGCTCTCTCCCTTGCTCCCCTCTACCCCACTTTCTAGCTTTCTTTTCCTCACCCCTTCCTCGCTCCCCTCCCCCCCTCGCTTCCCGTCCCCAATCACGCGCCCTGCTCGCTTCCAATCCCCTACCACCCCTTCCAACCTTCCCCTCCCCTACCAACCCCCTCCTAGCTTCCCCTCCCCAACCACCACCACTCCTCGCTTACCCCTCCCAACAACCCCTTCCCAGCTTCCTCTCCCCAACCAACCCCTCCTAGCTTCCCTTCCCCAACCACCCCCATCCTCGCTCCCCTCCTCTACCACCCCCACCTCCTCGCTCCCTTCCCCTCCCACATCCTCACTCCCCTCCCAGATCCTTGCTCCCACTCCCATACCACCCCCTCCTTCACCCCTCCCACCTCCTCACTACCCCTCTCCCAGCCCCCCTTCCCCCCCTCCTCACTCCCTTCCCCTTCCACCCCCTACTGTTAATATTCCCATCAGCGAAGCAATGGGTTGTATTTGCTCGTGATAAATTAATAAATAAATAAATTGTTGGTTCAAGCACCAAACAGTAATTAATACCCAAAGTAAGTATTGCAACTGATAATCGTTTTGAAATGAAATCCTTCAATACCACAACTTGCCAATAATTGAAGCGAACAACGCAGAATTGTTATTCAACAACAGCAAAGGTTCAAAAGCTTACCGGAGAGAAGACAGTTTTTCTCGACAATGGGGAAGACAATTCAGAATTTGCATTCCGGTCAAACAAGAAATCATGTAGGGTGTGGTAGATTCATTTCCAAGAATGGAATTTAAAAATTTCCTCTCTTGGAAGACATATGCGGTGGAAGAAATTAAAGCTTTGCTGCTGCACTGCCTGAATGTGGCCTGTAATATATGTTATTACTCGATCTTGGGGCTATTATGGCTCACCCATTGTGGATGATATAAACAAATCTTGTATAAGCAGCTAAACCCGTGTCCTGGGAGTGGAACTTATGACGCACCCTTTGGAGGTATTGGAGGTAACGCTCACCTCCAAGTTGTCTCGACTGGGTTCGAATCCTGACCCAGCTATATAAACTGTCATCCCAGTGTTTCACAGGCAGGGCGATTCATCAATGTGTGTGCCCTCCCTCAGATGGATATTAAAAGAGAGTCCCGTCTGCCAGCATTCGTTGGTGGACATTGAAGATCCCATGGTGTATTTCATGAAAAGTAGGTGAGCCATCGCCGGTACCATGGCCGAATTCCAAATTCCTGCCCGAACCAGAGGAACGTCAGGCCAGGCCTGGCTATCTGGTTCGTGAAGACTCAGGCTAAGATTCCCCCGGCCGATTCCACAAGAAAGGTGGTGTAATGGGGTGCGTTAAAAAAGAAGATTGGTAGAATGAGCAAGGAGAGACAATAAATAAAATAAAAAAACAGGGTGGAAACCATTGGGACATTTGGATCATTATTTTTGTTCACTTGCAATACACATGTGTTGCTGTTAACTCTCTCAAATGGTTGAAACAGCGAATTATGATGTTATCTGCTGCTCTCGTATGCAATCTGTGTGAGATTGGTGCCTGGTGGTAGAAATAACCGTGGACTCACTGGATTTGGGCCTATGAAACCTTCATTATCATGCTCGGCTTGGAAGACATGAGCGAAGCAAGAAAATAAAGCAAATACTGCTCCACTACCTGGGTGTGGAAGACCAGCGGATATTTGGGACACCTGGCACTTTGTCCGAAACATTCGTTTCGACCATGAACCTTCTGGAAACACTTCTCAGCCCAACATAGTGTTCTTCTCCAATTGTTTCTCTTTAGACAGCATCAACGGCTGGGTGAGTCAGTACACCGGCTGTTACATTGCAAACGTAAGGGGCTGAGCTTGCTCCTGCAAATTTGATGCCCTGCAAGATAAGATGATTCGGGACTTGTTCATCAAAAACACGTCAAGTGCTCCCCTCTCTGTTTGCGAGAGATTTTACAAGAACCAGACGATTTATCCCTTTCAAAAGCTCTGAAAATTGCATTTCAAGTTGAATCCATTGACGACTGTGCATTTCAACTTTGCAGATGCCCCCCATAACCACAATGAAGGAAGCACAGATTTTTCAGCAGCCCAATAGCCTCGCTAACGCAGACTCCGGCCGAACGGTGCAGCAAATGCAACAGTAGCAAGCACCCCCCCCCCCCCCGAGTGCTGTGGGAATTGTGGCTAAGCTTTCCATGCCACAAGAATACCGAATAGTTCTCCATGTGTGCAGATGTGCAGGTGCTGTCACAAACTAAATCATTTTTCAAGTGTGTCGCTCTGCCCCTGCCATGATGCCAGCACCAGAAAGGCATCAACAACCTCACACAACATCCACCATTGCTCATAATGTGTGTTCCAGAGGTTTTCAAGACGTGTGTGTGTGTGTGTGTGTGTGTGTGTGTGTGTGTGTGTGTGTGTGTGTGTGTGTGTGTGTGTGTGTGTGTGTGTGTGTGTGTGTGTGTGTGTACAGACACCTCTGCAATTGGACACAGGGGCTACAGTATCTCTGCTCAACTTGGACACATATAAATGCTTTTCACCCATCAGCTGCTTCAGCACCCCCACTCTGGGTAAGACTGCTCCAAAATCGACATTGTGGGCACCAAGCATCTGACTGCATTCTCATTCCACATCACCCTCTCTGGTGCAAACTTCCTAAGCATTGACCGCTTCACGGAGATTGGTTTCTTTCTCCCTGATGGATGCCAGTGGGTCAGCATTTCTGCCGGTTGCCTACCCATGGCAACAGAAATGGCCCATGGTATTTAATGGACTGGGCTGCCTCACTGCCTGAACCCACCAGTCCCTGCTGAACTCTACGGTGACTCTGTTCATCCAGCCACTGCGACACATTCCATTCGCTCTCCGTGACGAATTGTCTGCTGAACTCAAGCTCCTGTTGGAAGCTGGAATATTCAAACCAAAGTATTCCCTTGAATTTCCAACTTGGTCATTTCCAGGAAAAAGTCCGGAGGGCTGTGTATCTGTGTGGATCTTCATGCAGCAAACAGTGCCATCATCGAACACAAATACCCCCTGCCCACACCTGAGGAACTGACCATCCTGTTCTATGGCTCCACATTTTTTTCAAAGCTGGACCTATGCCAGTGATATCTCCAGGTGCCCCTCCAACCCGCTAGCAGGGACCTCCTGGCATATATCACTCACACTGGAGTATTCTGCGACACGAGGATGCCTTTTAGACTCAATGACTCAAAGCTGCTTTCAGAAAGTGATGTCCCCAGTTCATGCAGGGATTCCAGGAGTGGCCATTGACTGATATGACATTGTTGTACATGGGCCTGACACATCTATCCACAACAAGAACCTGCACAGGGTGTTTGAGGCACCCACCAAACACAACCTCACCTTGAATGGTGAAAAGCGTTTACTGTGCTGGACGTCGAGTTTGTGGGATTTTGTCTGTCAGTTCGTACCATCTCCCTGCCTCAGTCCAACATTGAAGTCATCCATCACATCTCAGCAGCCAATGTTTTCTTTCCTTGGCATGACAGCCTATTGCCTGCGGTCCCAGCCCCGATACTCCGCCATGGCAGAACCACTCCACCAACTGCTCTAAGAGGACGAGCCCTGGGTTTGAATGTGAGTTTTGAAGATGAGCCCTGGCCTGTGCTGAGGATTTCAACCTCTTAAAATCTCAGCTTACCACACCACCTTTCCTGGATCAGCTCAACTTCGCTAATCCAAAACCTCGTCACGTGTGATGCGTCAGCTGTTGCCATGGTGGCTGTGCTCTCGCAGTTGCAGAATGGCGTGGAGAAGCCCATCGCATTTGCCTCCCGGGCCCTGACCTCCACTGAACAGAGGTATTCTGTGGGTGAACGTCGACTCTCCCTCACATTACCGAGGAACCCGACACGAGATCCGGTCCCCACCAAAAACAAGGCTCTCATCACCGTCTTCCTTTGAGCGACTGATTTACGCTCAATGAAGAAGTTTGCCGGACCTGAGCTTTTTGGCGCTGGACAAGTCATTTTAAATCAGTGAAGCCATTTTAGTTGGGTTGTCGGGGTTTCAAGGTTTAGATCCCTCAGAGGCCGAAACTATGACCATTGTTTGGCATGGTGCTCATCGGGGATAGAGAAGGCCTTAACCACTTTGGGAGGTTCCAACCCATCGGTACTCTCCTGCCGTGGTCTGCCCCTCTTCTTCGTTCAATTACCCGACCAAGATGAACCCTCGTCATCATCACGAGAAACGTTGATCATCCTTAATCACATCCTCCCAACACCCCGGAAGATAAACTTGGCCAAATGAGCGAAAAGTCCACCGTAATACAAGCTAAACAGGATAAAGAAGACCAGACAAAGCCGATACACCCTCGACACTCAAAACTGTCCGATAATGGCGTCCACGCGAACTCGCTCGACTGACTTGACTCCTGTCCTCTCCAATTTCACAGAATGAACACGAGATGTAAGGAATGAATGAGGAATGAATGAATTAATGAATTCCCACCTGCTGTTCCTTCGTCTGCCATTAAATTATTGGGTTTTGGAAATAGCTCTCCCCGAATAACGTCTAAAGTACTCCATGAGAGGGGTCCATCTCCGAACGGTGCACTTGGAGGTGAAAGTGACATTTCAATCATTTGTCAGATTTTACTAAGACAACGGAACCAACGTTTATTTATGGATGTACTGCACTTCATTTACATTATCACCTAACATTGTTTGAAGGTCAATATTTAATTTTATTTTCAAAAACGACAGCAGCTGTGTGAAGAATCATTTACATCGCTGTCTACTGTTTTGCCATGGCTTACAAACATCGGCTTGGTACATCCATCCATTCATACATCCCTTTACTCCATCCATCCCTTCCTTCACTCCATCCATTCCCTCCATCCCATTCCTTCTATTCATCCATCCATCCATCCCTTCACTCCATCCATTCCCCCCATCCACCCTTTCCATCCATCCATCCATTCATCCATCCATCCATCCCTTCTCTCTATCTCTTTACTCCATCCATCCCTTCCTTCACTCCATCCATTCCCTCCATCCCATTCCTTCTATTCATCCATCCATCCATCCCTTCACTCCATCCATTCCCTCCATCCACTCCTTCCATCCATTCCCTCCATCCCATTCCATCCATCCCTTCTCTCTATCTCTTTACTCCATCCATCCCTTCCTTCACTCCATCCATTCCCTCCATCCCATTCCTTCTATTCATCCATCCATCCATCCCTTCACTCCATCCATTCCCTCCATCCACCACTTCCATCTATCCATCCATTCATCCATCCATCCATCCATCCCTTCTCTCTATCTCTTTACTCCATCCATCCCTTCCTTCACTCCATCCATTCCCTCCATCCCATTCCTTCTATTCATCCATCCATCCATCGCTTCACTCCATCCACCCCTTCCATCCATTCATCCATCCATCCATCCATCCATCCATCCATCCATCCCTTCTCTCTATCTCTTTACTCCATCCAGCTTACAAACACCGGTTGATTGGCACTGCACGACACCGCATGTCAATCGATATACTATATTTTTGATTGTGTTGAGCAGAGGGACAGGACAGAGGGACATTGCGGGTACTTTTCGCGTGTATCGCCATGGCTTACAAACAAACATCCAAGTAAACGAACATCTCTCCGGAGAGCCTTTTTACAATGTGAAAAATGAAACTAAACCCAGAGGATGAGGATTAAAATCAATGATATTTATTTCATTTCCGAGGTAACAGCCATTGTCAATCACTAATCTGAGATGTTTGCACTTTTAAAAGAAGACATGTCTATGCATGTGTGGTATTGCTGCAACGTGTCACGGAGTGCTCACTTTTTCCATGCGAAGTTGTCTTAATGAAGTTTTGTTTGCACCTGATACAATACTGATAAAGGTACAGTACCTGTAGAAAGTCTGCACCCCTTTCAAAATTTTCACCTTTTGTTGCCTTGTATCTTGGAATTAAATTCCATTAAACCAGACGTTTTACACCTTTATTTACACATCGTAACCCTCAACTTCCAAGTGAAAAACAACTTTTAGAAATTTCAGAAAATTATTATCGCATGTGTGTAAATGAAACAGAAGGCACGAACACTGGGGTCTCCGGGCGTTTGTAAGCATTGTGATGTATGAGCGATGTGTCGGCGATGAAGATCAGCCATTCGATGACATGAGTGAGGAAAGTGAAAAAAAAATTTGAGTGTTTCATCGTTAAGAAACCACTGCAGCCTGTTCAAAGTCAAGACATTGTTGTTACACAAGAACAGTCAGGAGAATTGCCTACAGCTGAGAGAATTTATCAAGGAGGTGAGAAAGGTCTTTTGCAGAAGATCCAGGTTGGTGTGGAAGAAGTAAAGGAACAGAAAGGAAATCTAAGAGAAGATCAGGCTCCCGGTCCAGATGATATACACCCGAGAGTATTGAGGCAGGTAGTTGAGCAGGTAAGCGACAGATGAACGGATATTTTCAATAGCTCAGTCGAGTCAGGACATGTGCGGGAGGATTGGAGAATAACAAATGTAACACCATCGATACGAATAAAAGTGTGTGTGTGTGTGTGTGTGTGTGTGTGTGTGTGTGTGTGTGTGTGTGTGTGTGTGTGTGTGTGTGTGTGTGTGTGTGTGTGTGTGTGTGTGTGTGTGTGTGTGTGTGTGTGTATGTGTGTGTGTGTGTGTGTGAGAGTGTAAGTGTTGTTGTTGATTGGTGTCAACATCTGCAGGTTTCAGAATGTAAAATGGAGTTCGCTCAGGGTGGGCTCAAAGTATCTTCCTTCATTTCGGCAAGGGGTCACGGATTCATGGACCAAGCTGTGAAGTTTTCTGTTTTCAAAGTTTTGTGCCTTTAGGATCGTCTCTGAGCCCTGGGAAGCTTCCAGCTGAAGTTCGTTGTTTATTATACATTGTCGAGGCTCGTATGAGAGCTAATGCACAGAAGGGGGGGCATGAGATGAGGGTCGGGAGAGGGGAGAACAAAACAGTGAGGAACAGAGACATGAGGAGATCAGTAGAAGGGAGAAGGATGGGGCGGGGAACTTGTGGTGTGCAACATGGACATTACAGGGACTTTCAGGAAGGAATGCAGGGAATTTGAAGGAGTTGGGTGTGGGGTGGATTAATGGGGTAGAAAACATCAATATTTTGGATGTGGGAAGATAACAGGTGGTGGTGAACAGCTGTTTTTAAGGCCTGGGGAGAAGAATGGGATTGAAGAGAGTGAGGGAGTTTATTCCAAAGGTGGTGAAAAAGAGGAATGAAAGCGTGAACGTGAGCAGCGATTTGTGATTTTGGTAGTTTTACCAGAAGGCGGTTGTTGGCGGACGTTGAGCGCCCTGCCGAAATATGGTGGGGACATATTGCAGACAAAGCAGGGGGACGAGACCAGAGAGGAGACGGAAAAAGACAAAGACCACTGACCTGCCTGCGGAGAGAGTGTGGGAGGACCAAAGACTCAGCCTCATCATGGGAGATACCAATGATCCAAAATGCATTGGTGTCCACAGCATGAAGCCAAGAAAGGTGAGAGGCAGGAGCATCAGTCCAGAGCGGAAGGCAGCACTCCATCCGGCTGTGGACGAAAGCTTTGTACGTGGTCAGAAGCTCAGGTGGGTCAAGGAAGGACATTGCATGATGGAGGATTCCCAGACGGCAACTGGCTTTGGAAGCCAGGTTGGAAATGTGGCTTTCCCAGGAAAGATTATGGCAGATTGTGAGACCTAGAAGCTTGAAATAAAGGACTTCTTCCAGTGGATTGTTGCGAAATTGGATGGGGGGGGGATTGGGGTTTCCAAATGGTCCTTTCGAAGAGACATCGTGAGAGTTTGCCATTTGTGAAGATTAAATAAGCAAAGTCATGTCAGGATTACTTCCAATCACAAGCAAAGTCATGGAATCCATCATAGCAGTTGACATCAAATCCTTCCTCTTCTCCAATGGCTTGATGATAGGCCATCAGTTTGGATCACCACCTGGTCACTTCACCCTTGATGTGCTGCTTCTGCTCTCTCAACAATTGATAGAGGCCCTTAATCTATGACATGAGTTCAGGTCCGTCTTTCTTGGTATATCTCAAGCACTTTATGCCACCCCATCCTGCTCTCCAAACTATCAGCCTACAACATCCAAGGTTATTTTTTACATGACTCCACACTTGCTGTGACATCCCTTATCCTTCTTCTTGCTATGCTTGAGCATGTATCCAGCTTGTTTACCACTGTCGTCTTCCTCTCCCATCCCCTTCGTCCCATTCTTCCCCTCACCTATTCTACTTCAAAGTGTCCCTCTCCAGTTCTGTTGGTGTGTTTCCCCCCTTTCCACTCTGTTCTTTCTGTCATGTGCATGTTCTCACAAGCTTGAACTTTGTGTGTAAAAGAAAGAAAAGAATCACTGACAATCTGCACTGTCCAGCACAGAACTTTGGCTTTCACTCAACTTCATGAAATACTCTGGAAAATCTTAAAATGGTACTTCAGGACCATGGTCAACAAGCTACAATCAATGTTTGAATTTTAAATTGCTCTCAGAAAGAACATTCAAATGGAAAATGTCAAAGTAGTGGGACCTGATGAGATACCAGTAGAAGTATAGATCTGTCTCAGTGAATATGGGGTTCAGGTCTTGAATAAACTATTCAACTGTGTTCCGAGAAGCAAAGTATTTTGGTACCAATATTTAAAGGAAATGGGGACATCCAAGAATTCAAATCCACCGTGGAAGTAAACTCTGACCACATACCTTTAAGATATGGGAGAGAGTTATAGATCAGAGATCAAGAAAAGTAGTGGAAATCCATGAAGATCAATTCAGATTCCTTCCCAGAAGACGCACCACAGATGCTATTTTGGATTTGAGACAAGTAATGTTGAAATACCGGCTAGGTCAAAGTAAAGGCCCGGTCACACCTTGACGTTTTAGCCAACTTATGCCGATTTTTGAATTTTTTTTCTAAAACGCTGGCACACGTTAAATACGTTATGGGTAAGTTTTGATAACATTGAGAGCACGCTGAAAAACACTGCCATACGTCGTTGGACGCTGGCTTTAAACGTTGTACTTTTTGGTTGTCCTCAAACTTTTTCATGCTTGAAATTTCACGACGTATGCCGGCGTATGATTCACACGTTCCGCTACACTGGCCACAAGTTGTATGCACGGTCTGCGATCGTTGACAGACGTCAACACATGCTACTTGTAAGTTAATCATAAGTTGAGACATGCCGAGGTAATGTTTAGCGTACCCAAAACTTATTTCTAACCTATGATTAACGTGTTGTTGGCACGTTACGCGATCGTTGCCACACATCGACAGACGTTACTTTTAAGTTACTCATAGGCTGAAAGACGTCGGTATAATGGATCGTCCTTGCGTCAGCGTCCACGGCCTCGGCCAGGACACTTATTTGCACCATTCTTCAAACTTTTCTTCGGCATGACGAGGATGTTCACACTTCGATGTCTAGCTTGGCTATGATTCCAATTGTCCATCGGCAGCGTCTATTGAAAATAGTAGAGTTTGAGCGTTTTAACACGTTCAGAAGAAACGCTTCAAATTTCAAAACCCCAACGTCAAAAAACAAAGGCGAGTGACAGCAATTTAAATTGTTCATTGTAAACAATGAAAATTGTTGAGTGGTACCGTTTAAAAGTCGTTGAGTGTAAAAAAAATCCAATTGGTGAGCGCAAGCGTCTACTTTCAATAGTGGAGTTTGAGCGATTTAGCACGTTCAATAGAACGATTAAAATTTCCGAGTGCCAGCATCAAAAAACAAAGGCGAGTGACAGCAATTCAAATCGTTAATTGTAAACAATGAAAATAGCTGAGTGGTACCGTTTAAAAGTAGTTGAGTGTAAAAAAAAATCCAATTGTTGAGCGCAAGCGTATACTTTCAATCGTGGAGATGCAGCCATTTAAATCGTTGAGTGGCAGCCTATGAATAGCAAACCCCACGTCACCGGCAAAGATAAACTGCCGCACGATGTGGATAAGTTAGGCTATCATTGGGCATAGTTTGTGAACGCCGGCTTCACGATAATTATTCATTGGTATATCGTATGTATAAGTTATCAAAGCACTCTATGCACATTATTAGTTCATTGTGCATTTGTCCAACCCGTTATGAATAGACCTAAATCGTAAAAACAAGCTATAGCTCATTGATGAAAAAGCCCCATAAAAGATTAGCCATGAAGAACTTCGAACAATGGTGAAAACATGTCTCCTACACGTGGACACGCGGACGCAAGGACGATGCATCATAACCCACACCCTCCCCCTCACACTCACCTACTACTGCCAACATGAACAAACTACGACTAATAGTAATACTAATACTGATACTGATACTGATACTGTTACTGCTGACATGGACATCGACTCAAAAAAGACTCGAAAACACTATTGGGTTCCCCTTTTATGAGCAGCATTTTTATATACCAATTCCCAAAACCGCTGGGAACACGTCTTTATATGGCAGTTGTAAGCTAGAAACACGTTCATTTATTTTTTTTTTTGTCGACCGGAAGACATCATTGGAATACGTCTACATACGTCGATGTGTGTTGGGTCTACGTAAAGAATTGGTTCAAAGCACGTCAAACATCAGTTAGAATAAGTTTCGTGTAGAGAAGACATTACCGCGACGTGTTTCGACTTATGAGTAGCTTATAAGTAGCCTTTGTGGACGTGTGTAAGCGTCCACATATCGTGTGTAAAACTTATCCCCATGGCATGCGGAACGTGTGTCATACGCCGAGTACGTCCAAAAATTTTGAACATGTTTAAAATTTCTTGACATACTCTACTTACTACGACGTATGATAGCGTACTTTCGCATTGTACTCACGTATACCAAACTTACTCATACCGTATTTGACGTGCCCCAACGTTTTAGACACATTTTTCTTAGGTCTGCATACGGTGGCAAGATCGCCAAGGTGTGACCGCGATGTTGTCACTTCCATTTCTACGGCAGTTATGATTCGAATCGTTGTGCGTCAGCCTTTTAATAGGCTACGTCACGACATCGTCGGCGATGCGTGCAGCGCGCTATGCCTAAGTTAGACTATCGTTGGGCATTGGTTGTGTAGGCCGACAACAGATTCAGCATTCGTTGGTATAAGTTATCTATAACACAATGAAACGTTCTGTGTCCGTTACCAATGCGTTATACATAAGACCAAGTCGCTATGAATACGTCCGAATCTTTAAAAAAAACATCAAAAGTTCAACGTAAGCCAGCGTTTTACATACATTTTAATACGTTGCCATCGCTGGCTAAAATTTCAAGGTGTGACCGGGCCTTTATTCTAGCATGGCATTGCAACACAAATCCTTCAACAACGTGTATTTTCAGCAGAGATTCTCAGGGTTCATGAAACTTTTCTGCAAACCCTTTATGCATTTAAATTCCTCTTCGATTACAGTTGTAACCTTTCAGGAATGGATGATTAATATTACCTTGGCAACCAGGGCCGGATTTACTTGCTTGTGGGCCTGAGGCCAAACCTAATCTTTTCAAGCAATCCCATCTATATGTGGAGGTTGAGAAGAAGTTATATAAGGCTTGTAAAAACTGAAATATGAAACAGGCGCAAGGCAACTGCTGGCAGCTGATGTTCCTTCAAGGTTCAAGGAGTGACCTGCACAAGGGACATAATATGCCAGGGGATTCATAATCTTTATTATGGCTTGCAGACCAGTGTAAATGCCAGACATATTGGCAGCATTGTCATAACTCTGGCCTCTCATGTCACACAAATCAAGACCAACATCTTCGATTAATTGTGCAACAGTTGAGGTTATGCTCTCTGCACCATGGTCATGCATGTCGATGAACTTCAGAAATCGCTTAACAGGTTTACCGTCAGGTTTTACATAACGAACTATCAATGTAATTTGGCCAGTATGACTAACATACGGTGAGGAATCACCACTAACTGAATAATATTTGGCTTGTTTCACTTTACTTATAATAACTGAGTGAATTTCTTCAGCCATTGGATTGATCATATCATCAGAAATCGTTTTTGAGAGATCTGAAGTCTTTCCACTACCTACAGCACCATACTTACCCAGATGCTGTGCAAGAAGAGGGTCAAATTTTGCTAAGAGTTCGAGTACTCCAAGGTAATTACCATTTTGCTGGAGCCAGTTCTTTCATCGCTACCTCTGAGAGGAAGACCTCTTGATGTCAAAAATTTTAGTCTTTCAACTATGCGCAACAGAACTTCTCTCCAATAATTTCTCTCTACTTCTACTTGCAAAGCCAAAGTGGAATCAATTCGACTTGCTGCAACCACCCTTACACCCCAAGCAGTAACTGAGTTTTATGCTCTGTACTACTTTCATGTTCAGCAACTCGATGCTGGCAGTTTTTCCAGTGACTAAACCCACTTGTAAACAATGAGACTTGCTTGCTGAACAGCTTGCATGGAACACAAAATACATCGCCAGTTTTTGGAGAATACACAAGCCAGTCCGTTTTAACTTTTTCATCATTTGCCATTTTACGTGTAAACAAGGATATGGGCACATAACGAACTCCTTCCTTTTCACCCTCACCCATACTTCTTGCGGATTTTGAGAAGTCGCCTTGTTCACAGTTTTGAGGAAGAGGATGATTTACTAAATATTCAATCAATTTATCATCAATTATCTGCCAGTCAGCTGGATCGCTCGATATACACAAATCAGCAAAAATATCTTGTTCCACAGAATGTTTCTTATTGGTCAACTGAGATGAATCGGATGAAGCTTCAATCACAGGTGGTACGTCTATTTCCATTGCTGATTCACTCGATATCTGTGACTGTGACTCAGCTGACCTTGCTTCATCGTGGTCATCACCTGGGAGTTTACCGTCACTGGTACTAGGCTCTGAATCTTCTTTTGGTTTTGGTTTTTAAAAGGTTGTCAGCTTTGGAAGTGATTGGAGTTGTGCAGCTTTGGTTTCTTTTAACTTTCTCTTTTGGTAGCCACTCATATATTTCTTCTGGGATGACATAAATAATCTATCTCATGAGAATCCCCAAGACTCCAAGAATAATCTGCAAGCATAAAGAAATTATAAATTAGTTCAAGTCTAATAAAAGAGATACCAATATCACAAAATAAGAACATAAAAACACACGTAATATAAAAATGAAGTCCACCAAATACAACACGTAATGTATATAATCTACAGATAGATAGATAGATAGATAGATGGTGGGAAACTGGCATTTAAAAATGTACTGTTATATTTTTCGTTGCATTATTTTATTTTATTCATTTTACTATAGGGCCTACTAGCCTACTCCTTGGCCGATCAGAGAACCCATAAGTCCCCGGTGGGCCCCCAGTTACTGGTGGGCCCTAGGCCAATGGCCTATTAGAAAATCCGGCCCTGTTGATGTTGTAGTATTTGTAAGCATTAGTAAATGCCTGTAAATTAACGCGTTAAATTGACGGTTACATGTTATAACTTTCGTTTGGCACACATCAGTAAATTGTAATATGAACTGCTTGATGTCATGAGCTAATTTTGACTGTAGATGGCGGTATTGCATTGCAAACTACCTGGTAAGATTCAGGAAGGTGCTGGAACATTCTCAGATGAAACTTCCCGAAAGGAGTGGAATCACATTTGATGGAACGCACGGGATTGTTCTGTATCAAAATGGTATTACATTGGTTTGAATTTGCTTTTGGATATGAAGCAGGAGTTCCGGGGTGTGGGGTATTATGGGTATCTGGTCGCAGGAGCATGATGCCGTGATGATTCGGATGCTTGAATAAATGATCGTTCTCTTCAAACAATGTCTCTTCATATATCTTCTACATCAGAACTTTACATGATGGCAGCGGTTTTACAACACATATTGATTTGAGTCTATCAAGGCAACAAGCCGGTGTTTCCTGTGCCTTTCATAATCGGCTCATTCCATATCGACCCACTCAACTGCCGTTCACAATGGGGGACCTGGCGGGAACTTTGCACATGGACTGGACCGTGCCTAATGCAGCGGCGGCTTTTAAAATGTTTACCCAGTGACTGGAGCTGTACTTTTATTCGAGGCATTATGGAGAGCAACCAGGTGCCACTGAGCCTGCTTTAAGTTGGAGAGGAAGGCCTTAAATGGTAAAATACATGGATGGACCTTAATGGACGAACAGAGGCAGCAACCCACGTATATTTTCAATTGCTTCCGGAAAAAATGGAACCCTCATATAATTTCAGGATCTGCCAATTGGAGCTTCGTCACTGCAGCTAGAATCTCAGTGAGTCACAAGACGCCTTTATGAGCCGAAGCAAGCTTCTCTCCCAGAAGTGTGATTTCAGCTCCAAAAAAAGAAGATGACTGCTTAATTGAGCAGATAAATGCAAGTCCTAAAATCTCCGATTTCAGAAGGACCTTTTGAAAAAGCCAAAGACCTTTACTCTTAACAATACCTTGAAACTGGGGCACACATACAAAGCCTCCACCACATACCTCAAACAGTTGCATACCATAAATGACTTTGCTAGCAAAGCAGCTGACAACATAAGTATCTCCGCTGTTGGGCCAAGTCTCAGTAAGTGCAAAAGCTGTGGGAACTCACACCCTCCAGCACGTACCCAATGTCCTGCTCGCAACGACACATGCAGATTATATGCTAAGCTTGGCCATTGGGACAAGTGCTGTCTTACGTCCAATTTTCGACAAACCATGACCCTACCTCTCATCGAGTGCATACAGACCCCAAGCACCCAGTAGCTTCATACCCAACAACTATGGTCCAACAGGGGATGCTTTCTGGAACCACTGGACATCACATGATCGGGGTGATCTTCACAACAAAGAACAACAGCATACACCAGACCCTCGAGTTCCAGGCCAATACCCCTACTTAAGGTATTTGTGATCAGCATCATCTTCTTCGGTCATGCTTATGATGGACAAGGAAAACGGCCTGACCAGCAGAAGGTTCAAGATCTGAGAGCTATTCCAAAACCCGAGAACAAATGCTTAAAGTACTCCCCATGCCAGTGCACAACATGAAACAGCGTATGACACCTTTATCATGAAACAGCAACACAGGCATTGGTACAACACCAATGACACTGATGGCATTGCATCACAGTTTGATTTGTTGGTTTTCGACTCAATTAATACACCTGGTCGATGTAATGAGGCTTCCACTACACTTCATATCAGTTGATGCAACAGGCCAGATGTTCATTACCTTAAGGCCTAAGTCACATTTGCTCTATGGCGAGGATACGGCGGCCGTATGCCCTCTGAATTGACAGAAACGTGCGGCGGCCGCAGTGTCTGAGGTGGCCTCAGGGTGGCCCTACGCCATTTGGCTATATTTTACAGGCCGTAAGGTCGCCGTGGAATTATAACGCGGAGTTATAACTTTTTTCATTTCTATGTTCGCCGTAGAAATTCGACAAGCCGAAACAAAAGATTTGGTAAAAAAAAAAAAAAGGGCCCCCTGCGGTCCCCCTGCGGTCGCCTTGCGTCTGCCTTGAAAATTCTATGGCAGCCGCAGGAACGCCCTAAGGTCACCGTGCGACATCAAATCAAAGACCGTACGACACCCCCACGTTTTCGGTCTCCACAAATTAGAAATACGCTGTGCGGCTCCCCGAAAAATAAAAATATATGTGACTGCTACATTGTGTGACCGTGGAAATACTGCGGCCGCCGTATAATTGCAAGTGGCCATAGACTTTGGAGACCCCATGGCCGCCGTGGCAAATGTGACCTAGGTCTAAGCTGAAGGTGGACACAGGTGCTCAAGGAAATACTTCACCCATTTGCACTTTTCGACACGTTTCCCAAAATGCTGGATTCAAATGGTAAACCCTACATTGGTTCTCTTCAAGCAGCAGAGAGCGTTTTAACTGCATACAATGGAACCCACATCAAGTGTTTTGGCTCTCTAGACATTGTTTGTAGTTACAAGGGATCAAGTGGTGGACCAGCACACATTTCTTTGTTGTGCATGTCAGCGGTCCTGTGGTTCTAGGCCTTCCATCGTGTGAGCATCTTCATGGTGTTATGTTGTATTGTTCAGTGAACAGCGAACAACCACAGGTTTACAACAGCGTGAAAGAACTCATAGATGCCTACCCACAATAATTTGACAGCATCGGTGAATTTCATACAACGCACAGGCTTGTTGTAAACCCAAATGTCCCACCACGTAGAACCCCTATTGCTCTCAAGGATAAAATTCAATCAGAACTTGATGAAATGGTTCTACAGGGAGTCATATGGCAGATCAAATAGCCGACTGAGTGGGTCAGCTCTTTCAAGTATGTAAAAAGAAAAAGAAGGTAATATTCAGATTTGTTTGGACACAAAGCATTTCAATCGAGCCCTGATTTGTCAATATCACAAAATACCTTCAATGGAAAAGCTCAATCACAAATTTGCAGGAGTGAAATACTTCTCAAAACTTTATGCCAAGTCAGGGTACTGGTCTGTACGACTCGATGGAGATAGCCAACAACTTCATACATTTCAGACCCCAACGGGCCGGTATTGTTTGCAACGATTGCCCTTTGGACTGTGTGTAAGCCAGGACATTTTGCAGATGGAAATGGATTGTATTCTCCATGATTGTAAAGGTTTTGTTGGCATAGCGGATGACATTACTGTCTACGGCGCCACACAGGAGGAGCATTGCAGGCACCTTGAGGAGCTGATGGAAACAGTATGATGCGAAGGCCTCGTTTTCAATTCAAACAAATGCTACATCAAGAAGACCAGCATCACCTTCTTCGTTCATGCTTATGGTGGACAATGAATCCGGCCTGACCAGAAGAAGGTTCAATATCTGAGAGCTATTCCAAAACCCGAGAACAAAGCCGAGCTTCAACATTTCATTGGCTTCATGACATATTTGTCGCGCTTCATCAAGGACTTCAGTATGATATTTGCTACTCTCAGAGACCTTCTCACAAAAGATTCTGAATTCCTATGGGAGCCCCACCATCAAATTGTAGTTGATCATCTGTAAAAGGAGGTATCAGAAATATCTCTTCTTCACTACTATCATCCAAAACAGCCTGTCTACCTCAAATGTGATGCCATTCTTCAAGGACTTGGTGCAACATTGCTTCAGGTCCATGGAAACCAATGGAAGCCCATGGCATACTCAACCAAATCCCGAACAGATACTGAACAACGTTATGGTTGCAATGAACATGAACTAATGACTGTCATGAATGCAATGAACATTTCTGCACCCACCTCTATGGTCTATTGTTGGCTTAATGTTTGGGGTAGTGGGCTTTGGATCCTTGGGTCCTGAGTTCAAATCCGCTGAGCAGTTGAATTAATACCAGGTGTGGGTTAACTCGGCCTGTCATTCTTCCAAGGTCGGCAAAATGAGTGCCAGCATGCTGGTATAGTGTGTCAGAGTGGCGACCCATCCAGGTTTGTGCTCAATAGCCAAGGAGACTGCTTAAGCAGCATCAACGCTCTGCACAGAATATGGTCCCAATCTCCTCTTGTATGGTCACATGTTAATTGTGCTCGCCGATCCTAAACCATTGCTGATGATCATTGACAAGCCATTGATCGCTGCCCCACTGCGATTGCAACAAATGCTTGTCAGACTCCAAGGGTGTAATTTTACAATGGAGTACCGCCCTGGTGCAGACAATTCGCTTGCCGATGGCCTATCCCACCTTCCTACTCCACTTAATACAACAACAATTGACTTGGAATTGCCTGTGGATTTTTGTCCACTTCTCTTCTAAGAAGTTTTCTCTGCAACAACAGGAAGCAGTTCGTGACTCTGACCCGAGTTAACTTCGAGACTATATTATCAGTGGATGGCCAGACTATCTGAAGGACCTTTCGGAGGCTCTTAGGACATAGTGGAATTTTTTGTGTGAGTTGACAATTAAAGGTGAGAGAGTCATTATACCAAAGAGTATGAGAAACGACATTCTTAAGAAACCTCACTCAGGCCATTTTGGACATGAGAAAGCCAAACTGCTGGCTAAGGTCACTGCGCACTGCTACAACATTAAGAAGGACATTGTTCGGCATGTGGACTGCTGCCCTTCCTGCAAGCGACAGCGGAAATCTCAACTGCCTGAACCACTACAGCAACATGACATTCTGCTCCGAACATGGAGTAAAGTCGGTTGTGACCTGTTCTACTTCGATGCAGCTGTGTCTTGTCATCGCAGATAGTTATTCAAAAATTCCTATTATCTGCAAACTATCAGAGTCCACCCCTAGCTGAACGATCATTGTGACCATGGGACAGATATTTTCTGAGTTTGGAATTCATGATATGTTTATGAGTGACATTGGTCCTCATTTCTCCAGTGCAGAATTTCGTTCATTTTCTGGGAAATGGAATTTTGAACAAATCACATCATCCCCAACATGCCCAAAATCTAATGGATTCATTGAGCATGAAGTCGAGACAGTGAAATCCATCCTTTTACAATCAAAAAGTGCAAGAAATGATTTTCATCTTGCAGTGCCAGCTTGGATTTCCATCCCAGTGAGCTCCAACTTGGCAAATCCTGCTCAACTGCAAATGGGCAGAAAAGTCAAATAGCTGGTACCGACCAGAATCGTTAACACGCATCATCATGACAACCTCATCCACGCAGAGCTGGAGAAGCACTCACTGCTCCGCACAAAAACTCCACCACGATAGGCATGCTCCAGCACACGAAATATCCTGCCTCTACCCTGGACAACGAGTTCGCGTTCAGAACCACAACACTCATTGTTGGGAGCCGACCACTGTTCTCTCTGCAGGTGAAGAGCCACGTTCACATTTGCTTGCATCACCAAATGGTCAAACACTCCGACGCAACCAAATTCAAATTCAAGAGCTAGCAGCGTGTGCTGCGATGCCCCCATCAATCTTCGAGCCAAAACAATATTTTAAACCCACAGTGAGCGGGAACAGTGAACCATCTGCAAGGTCTAGTATTGAACCTGTGAAGCATGACTGTGACGTCACTCACACTACCAGAGCAGAGATAGTTCGTCAGTCTCCCCAGTCTGTGCCAATTCTCGTCACATGTTGTCTGCTTCATGGGACCTGAGAACTGTCCATATGAGGTCTGGTCGAGCTGTGAAAACACCACGTCGTCTTGATCAACAAACCCTTTGTTTATCTGATGTTTGCATTTATACACTTTGGTTATCTGATGTTTACAGATTTGGATTACTGCATTCGTGTTATTATGATCTAATGACACATTGGAGCGATGTAATGGTATCACATTAGTTGCGATTTTTACTTTATTAGTTTTATTTGTGTGGGAAAGGGAAATCTGTTCTTGTGTATGGCATCTTTGGCAACTGGGTAGCTATCATTTCTTGAAGCACTGCTTTGCCACTGATGCTGTGCCCCTCTACCAGTGAACTGGTACTCATTTCACCAACCTCAGAAGGATGACAGGCTGAGTCAAACCCATCTGGTGTTAATTCAGCGGCAAACGGGACTCAAACTCAGGATCCGAAGATCCCAAGTCAGCCACCCTAACCACTGAGCCAACACCAAGATCTTGAGACTCCTGTTTGGTACTTCAGTCATACTAACAGATTTATACTTTTGATGAAGGCCTTATTCACATTATTACCTCCGCCACCGAAGGTGAAGGAGGTTATGTTTTCACTCATTTCTGTCCGTTTGTCTGTGTGCAAGATATCTCAAGAAGTTGTGGACAGATCCAGATGAAACTTTGTGGACAGGTGCGGTGTGTGACAAGGATGAACTGATTACTTGTTTTTTGATGAAGATCCGGATCTGGATCTGACTTCTCGAATTTTTAAAGTGATTCTTCACCATTGTCAGATAGGCTCAAAAACGATATAAAGCATGATATCTCAAAAATGTATTGGGCCTGATATGTTCTCATGGATCAAGCATTACGTGGTGGAGGTATGCGCTCTACCGAGTACCCTTCTAGTTCAGCACTGAGCTGCTCAGAATGGACTAGGCCCAGCCAAGAATACTGAGGAGTGAATCTGCTTGAGAAGCCATTTTGACGGTTTCCGGTCTGCATGGGTACGCAGTCGCAGGAGCATGACGCCATGATGATTTGCGTGCTTGAATAAACGATCGTTCTCTTCAAACATTGTGTCTTTATATCTTCTTCATCAGAACTTCACATGTGTTATTATAAGAACCAATGAGAGGGAGGTGTAGAGAGACGGGTGATATGTGACAAGACGTGTGTTTCCATCATCCCCATATTCGATTTAACTCTGATGAGTGAACGAGGTGTTAAAGTGCAGAGTGGTTGTTAATACATGGAGCCCGTCGTAATCAGGTTGCTTAAAACTCCTGCAGATTGTTTGTTGATAAAAAAAACTTACTTTGAGCTCTTTAATCATCTGGACGGACCATTGTACAGAGGACACCGCGACGGGAATCGAAGAATCGACAGAGGCGAAGGATGAGGTGAACACTCGTGAGTTGTGCCAGCAGGACTGGGACAATGGGTGGTGGAAATAACTCAACGTGGGAATCGGAGTTGAACATTACACGTAATGGTGAACTTCCTCATTCGACTTTGTTTCTGTTTGTTCGACTTTGTATCTGTTAAATACAAGTTTCAAAAACGTTACGCTGTTGATGTGGTCATTGTAACCCCACCCAGAAGACACAGACAACTACTGACAAATATCGTATTTGAATGTGAGCTGACCTGTATGTTTGTCCAGACTCGTGAAGCTGAAAGCTTGGTTGTAGTCGTTAGATGACGTGGAGTCCTGCACCACAAACAGCACATGCACACCAAAGGGCAGGAAACCCTGAAAGGTGTGTGTATCACCCCCACCTCTGACGCACACCAGCAGAACGACCAGAAGAGGTGACAGGACTGAAATACCTGTTGTGGCCAGAAAAAGGTTCGTCCAGAGCCAATGCTCCACATCAATGCCAGGGGGCTCAGAGCACACTGTATTCAGCACTCGCTCAACTCCGCTTGGACCCCGTCTGGCCCACAGCTGAACTAGCCTGAGCTGGACTGACAACAAAATAAACCCACCATCGAACGGAAAGGTGTCAAGGAATTAATAGCCAGACAAGAGAACAACCAGAACAGAGAGAGCCCAGACTGGACGTGTGTGCAGGCTTTTATGGGTTCCCGTGACGCCCTGCCCGATCTTCCCCGCTCTGATTGGCATTTTAGTGGTCAATCAAGGGGAATCCCTCCCCTGAGCCTCTTTATTCATTCTCAAATGTTTGGCGAATTGTTCGGGGCTCACCCTTCTCACCAAATCCTGCACCTTTACGGTGTCGCAAGCCCGAACCTCCTCATAAGAAGACATTTAGGACAGATCACAAAGGAAAGAACATTAACAAGGGTTTTAAGTGTAACATGGATTTCGAGACAAACATGAGGGAGGGAATACGATTGCTTGCTCGACAAATATCGACGCATAATCATATTTCACAATGATGTTCCCTCACGCTTACACAAAACATGCACGATGGAAATAACCATTTCTAAACGATATAATCTTCACCCCTAAAAGCAATTTCTGCAACAATCCTGTAATGGACTTGATCTCCCGAACAGTCTATGCAAGATGGTCATAGAATTTACTCCCAAGATGCCGAGTGAGGCAAAATTGTACCTGCAGGAATGATCCGGCAGGATGTGGTTCTGCTTTATTAATTTAACAATGTGAATATTTCAGCATGTGTGGTTAAACAGGGTGATTTAGTTACACCTGAGGATGAAATTGCAGCTCGAAATACGCAGCACTCGTTTCAAAAGCAACACAGGTTTACTAAATAATTGGGATGGGGAGATGGGAAGCAAAAATGGAATCAAACAACACTGTGATGATTGATCAGCATGCTTAACTGGTTGTAACAATTACGTGTTTGTCATAATACTACCTTAACATGGACATATTCAATTGGAACACAGGATGGAAGAGAATGTGTGTGTGTGTGTGTGTGTGTGTGTGTGTGTGTGTGTGTGTGTGTGTGTGTGTGTGTGTGTGTGTGTGTGTGTGTGTGTGTGTGTGTGTGTGTGTGTGTGTGTGTCTTCTCTTAAGCACTGACAGGCACGACACAGGCATGGCCTCAAAAGCCTCTACAGATATGGTCTCATCTTTATATCTTCAGACTGGCTGTCTATGCTGTGCCGATGACTGTTACTCACTCTCTGGTGGAAGAGGTGGGTCTCAGTCGTGTGGCGTGCTCTTAGGGGATCCTGGGTTATGAGTGACCGAAGGCTCAGTGCTCCAGGCTATGAATCATTGGCTTAAACAGACCGGGTGGGGCATTTATATCTGACACATTTATTAGTGCTATAAAAAAATTAATGAACATCATAATAACTGCATAAAGCACATGCTTGGGAAGCAAATAGATCAAAGATTATGCTGAGATGTAACGCAGTGACTTTAAATGTACATCTGGCCAATGGGACCCATTGGAATTGTTGCATTCCTGATGGCGAATCAGCACAATGTCCATTACTGCATGCAATGTGCCTTGAGCAACAGTGTGGATGGTTGCAGTGATGTTTGCCTTCAATTATTTGATACATGCTGGTGAATTCTCATCTTTCGGTCATGGTGTTCCGTCATTCCAAACTTTGAGACATCACCTGCAACAAAATATGAGCGACGCCCTTACTGCTTCCTGCCAAAATGATGACAATATAAATGCCTCACCCTGTATATGCAGTCCTCTGCCTCCCACCGCCCACTGCCATGACAGTCTTGGTGATGCGCTCGTTTCTTTGTTCACAAACTCAATGTCAATTGTGTCTCATACTCGTTTATTTACCGAGGTGATCACAGATGATGTCATGCATGTATCAAGTCTGTGATATTTTGTTCTTGATATTAGTCTCCTCTTTAAAGTTTGTGAATTGGGGTAGGTTTTTATTCTCACTCCAAGGTTTATCAACATAGTAATTATACCATGGTCAGACATTTGGAGATGATAGGGAAAATGCTTGAGAACTGAACTTCCACTATCAAGAACATTCTGAATTTACAAAAACTTTTTCATATAAAACATTATTACTAAATATTTGAAACCTGGATGTCCTGTGAAGAGTGTGACTGAAACATCTCAGCACTGTGTCATGGAGGGTGAGTGCACTCATGAACTGGGTTGGGTTGAGGCGGTGTGGATAAAGCACAGGCATCATGGGCCAATTGTCCTCCTCTTGTGACAAGTTAACATCGTATTATGTTCCTGTAACATCTACATTATTGTGCTCAAGATCTGATGCCAGAGATGTCTGAACTCCACCATAGTCTCCATCATTCTGTCCATTGCTAGACGCTCAAGCATTCATTCATATCATTTCCTCTGCAGTATTATTTTCTCTCCAGCAGAACCTGTTAAATGGACAGATTGTGGAAATTAAGAGTCAAACTGGAAACACGTGTTTCATAAAAATGATGTTAGGGTGGAAAATATAACTAATTAGGAAAAATATTTAAACAAACAATAACAAACATCATCGTGAAATGTACGAAACTGTAAAGGGGAGGGAGGGAGAGAGGAGGCAGGGGATAGAGAGAAGGGGTAGGGAGAGTAAGGAGGCAGGGGAGGAAGTGAGGGGGTAGGGGAGAGTGAGTCGGCAGGGGAGGGAGTGAGAAGGCAGGGGAGGGAGTGAGAAGGCAGGGGAGGGAGTGAGAAGGCAGTGGAGGGAGTGAGAAGGCAGGGGAGGGAGTGAGAAGGCAGGGGAGGGAGTGAGAAGGCAGGGGAAGGAGTGAGAAGGCAGGGGAGGGAGTGGGGTGTAGGGAGAGAGAGAGAGAGGAGGAAGGGGAGGCAGAGAGTTGGGGGGGGAGAGAGAGGAGGCAGGGGGAGACGGAGAGGGGATAGGGGAGAGAGAAAGAGTGTCTGACCGAGTGACGATTGTGAAGTTGGAAATTGAAGGGGTGATGATGAATGTCATTAATGCATATTCCGGGCAAGTGGGGTGTGAGATGCAAGAGAAAGAAGATTTCTGGGGTGAGTGAGATGAAGTGGTGGAGAGTGTATCCAAGGAAGAAAGAGTGGTGATTGGAGCGGATTTCAATGGGCATGTTGGGGATGGGAAGAGAGATTATTAGGAAGTGATGGGTAGGTACGGTGTCAACGAGAGGAATGTGGAAGGGTAGATGGTGGTGGATTTTGAAAAAAGAATGGAAATGGCAGTGGTAAATATGTATTTTAAGAAGGAGAAGCACAGGGTGACGTAAAAGAGTGGAGGAAGGTGCACACAGGTGGACTATGTCTGAAGCAGGAGATGCATCCTGAAAGGGATTGGAGACTGTAAGGTGGTGAGAGGGAAGAGTGTAGCTGGACAGCATTGGATAGTGGTTTGCAGGATGATTTTGGAGGTGAGGTTGAGGAAGAGAGTGAGGGCTGAACCAAGGACCAGATGGTGGAAACTGAAGGAGGAAGACAATGTGAAATTCAGGGAGGAGGTGAGACAAGTGTTGGATGGTGGTAAAGAGGTGTGGGACGACCGGGTAACTCCTACAGAAGTGGTGAGGGAGATAGCTAGGAAGGTACTTGGTGTGACATCTGGACAGAGGAAGGAAGATAAGGAGACTTGGTGGTGGAACGAGGAAGTACAGGAAAGTATAAGGAGGAAGAGGTTGGTGAAAAATAATTGGGAAAGCCAGAGAGATGAAGAGAGTAGACAGGAGTACAATGAGTTGTGGCACAAGGTGAAGAGAGAGTTGGGGAAGGCTAAGGAAAAGGCATCTGGCGAGCTTTATGAGAAGTTGGATACAAAGGAAGGGGAAAAGGATTTGTACCGATTGGCCAGACAGAGGGACCAAGCTGGGAAGGATGTACTACAGGTTAGGGTGATAAAGGATGTAGATGGAAATGTGCTGACAAGCGAGGAGAGTGTGTTGAGAATGTGGATGGAGTACTTTGAGGAGCTGATGAATGAAGAAATTACCCCCGGTTGGGGGTGACGGTCATCTTTGTTTTGACCGTATCACATCGACGACTTTTCCAACTTTTAAGACACGTGACTCAATAACCAGGACGAGTTTTAAAAAAATCGGCCCAACCAAATTTAGATATTATTCCATGTTATCAGAATCTGAAGAAATTTTGAAGATCGGATCACAAACGGAGGATATAGATTTTGAAAATGGATGATTTCGCAACTTTGGAGTGGCCTTGACCTTGACCTTTACCTACAATTGTGTCAAAACTCATACCGTCGTGCATCACTCATCGACCCCTACCGACGTACCAAGTTTCATCAAGATCGTGCGAATTTTTTTTGACAGTATCACATCGAGGATTTTTCTAAATTGAAGACACGTGACTCGATAACCAGGAAGAATTTCAAAAAATCAGCCTGACAGAATTTAGACATTGTTCCATGTGATCAGAATCCGAAGGAATTTCGAAGATCGGATAATAAACGGCGGAGAAGATAGATTTTGAAAATGGATGATTTCGCAACTTTGGAATGACCTTGACGTTGACCTTCAATTGGGTCAACAGTCACACCATCATGCATCCCTTATCGACATCTACCCACCTACCAAATATCAAGAAAATCGAAAGAAAAAAATTGGAACGTATGTACATCGAGACTGGCTAAATTCGGTAATCTCGTTAGAGTGACCTAAGAGAGAGAGAGAGAGAGAGAGAGAGAGAGAGAGAGAGAGAGAGAGAGAGAGAGAGAGAGAGAGAGAGAGAGAGAGAGAGAGAGAGAGAGAGAGAGAGAGAGATGACGAGAGAGAGAGAGAGAGAGAGAGAGAGAGAGAGAGAGAGAGAGAGAGAGAGACGACGAGAGAGAGAGAGAGAGAGAGAGAGAGAGAGAGAGAGAGAGAAAGAGAGAGAGAGAGAGAGAGACAGACAGAGACAGAGACAGAGAGTTGGCTGAGGTGGAGATAGTGAATCAGGAAGTGCGGTGGAGATAGTGAATCAGGAAGTGCGGTGGATTAGTGAGGATGAAGTGAGGATAACTATGAAGAGTAGAAAGGCGGTTTTACCCAGATGAAAGGCGGTTGGCCCAGTGGATACATGGAAATGTTTCGGAGTGATGGCAGTGGAGTTTTTAACCAGATTGTTTAATAAAATCTTGGAAAGTGAGAGGATGCCTGAGGAGTGTTGAGGAAGTGTACTGGTACCGATTTTTTCAGAACAAGGGTGATGTGCAGAGCTGTGGTAACTACAGAGGTATAAAGTTGATAAGCCACACCATAAAGTTATGGGAAAGAGTAGTGGATGTTCAGTTGAGAGGAGAGGTGATGATTTGTGAGCAGCAATTTGGTTTTATGACAGGAAAGAGCACTGCAGATGCGATGTTTGCTTTGAGAGTGTTGATGGAGAAGTATAGGGAAGGCCAGAAGGAGTTGCATTGTGAGTTTGTGGATTTAGAGAAAGCTTATGACAGGGTGCCAAGAGAGGAGTTGTGGTATTGTATGAGGAAGTCGGGAGTGGTAGAGAAGTATGTGAGGGTGGTGCAGGATATGTAAGAGGACAGTGTGACAGCGGTGACGTGTGGGCAAGAGTCCTCTTGTGGGTTAGGAGTCCTACCGGACCGGTTTAAGGTAGAGGTGAGATTGCATCAAGGATCGGCTCTGAGCCCTTTCCTGTTTGAAATGGTGATGGACAGGTTGGCGGACGAGATCAGACAGGAGTCTCCATGGACTACGATGTTTGCAGATGACATCGTGATCTGTAGTGAGAGTCGGGAGCAGGCTGAGAGGTGGAGGTACACACTGGAGAGAAGTGGAATGAAAGTCAGTAGGACTAAGATGGAATACATGTGCCTAACTGAGAGGGAGGGTGGCGAAATGGTGCGTTTGCAAGGAGTTGAGGTGGTGAAGGTGGATGGTTTAAACAATTGGGATCAACTGTCCAAAGGAACAGAGAGTGTGGTAGAGAAGTGAAGAAGAGAGTGCAGGCAGGATGGAGTGGGTTGAGAAGAGTTTCAGGAGTGCTTTGTAATAGAAGGGTATCTGAAAGAGTGAAAGGGAAAGTATACACGACGGTAGTGAGACCTGCTCTGTTGTCAGGTTTGGAGACAAAGTGAGAGAGGTGAGATTGAGATGGTTTGGACACGTGGAGAGGAGGGATGCAGGGTATATTGGGATAAGGATGCAGAGGATGGAGCTGCCATGAAGGAAAAGAAGAGGAAGGCCAAAGAGGAGGTTTATGGATGTGGTGAGGGTGGACATGCAGGTGGTTGGTGTGACAATGGAATATGTGGGGGACAGAGCGAAATGGAGACAGATGATCCGCTGTGGCAACCCCAAACGGGAGCAGCCAAAATAAGGAGAGAGAGGAGGCAGGGGAGGCAGAGAGGGGTTAGGGGGAGAGGTGACAGAGTGGGAGAGAGGGGGTATGCGAGAGTGAGAAGGGCGGGGAGACAGGGAGGGGGTAAGGGAGACAGAAGAGGCAGTGGAGGCAGATAGGGGATAGAGGAGAGAAGAGGCAGGGGAGGGAGAGAGGGGGTATGGAAGAGAGAGGACCCAGAGCAGGCAGAGAAGGGGTAGGGGAGAGAGGGGAGGCAGTGGAGGAAGAGAGCATGTCGGGGAGAGAGAGGCAGGGGAGGAAGATAAGGTGTCGGGGGAGAAGAGGCATGGGAGGGAGAGAGGGGGTGTGGAAGAGAAAGGATTTAGAGGAGGCAGAGAGGTGGTAGGGGAGAGAGTGGAGGCAGGGGAGGGAGAGAGGGAGTAGGGAGGAGAGAGGAGGTAGTGGAGGGAGAGAAGGGGTAGTGGAGAGCGAGAAGGCAGGGGAGTGAGGGGCAGGGGAGAGAGAGGAGGCAGATGGGGGAAGGGGAGAGAGAAAATGAAGGGGAGAGCAAGAAGGCAGGGGAGGCAGATAGTGGGTTGGGAAGAGAGAGGAGGCCGTTTCTTCTGCTTAATCGTGGGGATGGCATCCTCTCTCGATCTTGGCGGGTAACAAGATCGAGCCTTCTCTGTTATTTTATAACAGAACTCTGTGAAATTAAATCTCACACTCTCACTATGTCTCTTCGAAAGGACCGTTTACAAAACCCCCCCATCCACTTTCTCAACAATCCTCTGGAAGAAGTCTTTTCTTTCAAGCTTCTGGGTCTCACTATCTGCCATGACCTTTCCTGGGAAAGTCACATTTCCAACCTTGCCTCAAAAGCCAGTCGCCGACTGGGAATCCTCCGTCGTGCAAAGTCCTTCCTCGGCCCTCTTGAGCTCCTGACCACTTACAAAGCTTTTGTCCGTAGCCTGATGGAGTACTGCTCTCCCCTCTGGGCTGGTGCTCCTGCCTCCCACCTTTCTCGACTTCATGCTGTCGAAACCAAGGCTTTTAAGATCATTGGCATCTCCCGCAATGAAGCTGAGTCTTTGGGCCTCTCACTCAATCACCGCAGGTTGGTCGGTGGTCTTTCTGTCTTCTACCGACTCCTCTCCAGCCTTGCCCCCCCTGCTCTCTCTGCGATTTGTCCCAACCACATTTCCACAGGGCGCTCAAGGTCCGCCAACAACCCCCTTCTGGTAAAACTACCAAAATCACGAATCACTGCTCATCTTCACTCTTTCATTCCTCTTTTTTCCCGCCTTTGGAATAAACTTCCTCACTCTATTCTTTCCCATTCTTCCCTCCAGGCTTTCAAAACAGCTGTTCACCACCACCTCTTATCTTCCCCCATCCAAATCCTCGATCTTTTCTACCCCGATAATCCACCCAAGCCCACTTCCTTCAATTCTCCTGCTTTCCTTCCTGAAAGTCCCTTTGATGTCCATCTTCCCCTCGCCATGTTCCCCGTCCCATCCCCATCCCTCTCCCTTCCACAGTTCACCTGTGTCTGTTCCCCAATGTTTTGTCCCTTCCACTCCCGCCCCTCTTGTCTCATGCCTCCTTGCTGTGAGTTGTGTGTTAGCTCTCATACGAGCCTCGACCAAGGTATACAAAAAAAAAAAAAAAAAAAAATGTTTTTAGCACAAAAGCGAATAATTTGTCGGCCCGATCCACACTCGGGTATTTCGGACAAACCGCATACAATTTCTGGAAATCCGGGTCTTTCGGCCATTGGTACAGCATGAAACCATCACTGTTTGTATTACTACAAGCACCAAGGACACGTCAACTCGGAATATTTGTGAATAATCGAAAATTATTTGCTGCTTGAGTTAAATCGTACCGAAATGTAACCCATAAACAATATGGAAGTCGCACTCGCCTTCATGGTGTGACGTCATAGCTCAGCTGAGGATGAAGAAGATTTCGACTTTTAATTACAAATTTACCAACTTTATCATTCAGAAATCAGAAAAAGACACATCATATCAATTTTGTGGGGTTTCAAGGGATAGATGAGCGTCGAGGTGGTCTTAGCATTTGGGTTCCTCTTTATGAAGGCATTTGATAAGGTAGCAACATCGGAGGTTATTCGCCAAGGTGAGGGCTCATGGAGTGGCTGGTCAGGAAGCTAAATCGATTACAAACTGGTTTGGTGATAGGATGAAAAGAGTGGCTGTGAGTGGGAGGATGTTTTGCTTGGACGATGTAAGAAGTGGGGTACCTCATGGATCATTACTCGGACCATTACTGTTCATTATTTACATCAACGATTTGGTTAATGGGGTAAAAAGTAAGCTTTCCAAATTTGCAAATCACACAAAGCTTGGAGGTGAGGTGGATAGCAGAGCGGGTGGTGATCAGATTCCGCAAAGTATTGATACTTATATAGATTGGGCAAAAGATTGGAAGATGTAATTTAGCCTGAGCAAGTGTAAGGTGTTGGGGATGGGAAAGAATAATGAAAATAGAGATTCCAGGATGCAAGGGGTAATTTTGGAGCATGTCACACAGGAGAAGTATCTGGGGGTGGCAATAGATATGGGAGGTAAGCAGGCAGCACAGTGCCAGGCAGCCACAGATAAAGCAAATACGGTTTTTGGTTGTATTCAGAGGAGGATCATTTATAAATCAGAAGAGGTGGTGTTACCATTGCACAGGAATTTAGTGAGGGTCACATCTGAAATTGTGTGTGCAGTTTTGGTCATCACAACTCAGGAAGGGCATATGCCATGGAGAGGTTGCATCGCAGGGCTACCAGATTGATTCTGGGCCAAGCTCGACTTAGATATGAGGAGGGGCTGAAGGCGAATGAGGGGAATGTGGGAAGGTATGGGGTGGGGTGGGAGTCCAGAGGGAGGAGGTGTGGTGGGAGAAAAGACGGAGGGGAGGAAGGACCCAGCCTTACCTGGCAACACCAGGTACCTTTGCAAGTTGTGAATAAGGAAAAGGACCAAGATCGTTTTGGAAGAACTCATTAATTGTTCTCACCTTCCATTTCGTTTGAACAAATGCAGGAAAACATCAACAGCAACACCAACGACAAGAAGAGTCACAAGTACAGCAATAGCAACAATGTGACTTGAACATTCCTGGGTTGGTGGAACTGTGGTTACGAAAGGTCGACCTGTTGTTTCGAGAGATAGAAAAAAATTCCAAACAGAACAAGTTCAGAATCACCATTCATGTTACTTCATTATTAGTATTCGTATTAAAATGAAAACATTATAGTGAATTTTACAAAACATACAAGACGTTCACCTGTGACATTGAGATTCACCAACACGAGCTCCTCTACAAAACCACGAGTAAGAATGTGGATACTTTCACACATGTACTCTCCTGAATCGTTGAAATGAAGATCCTTGATTGAAATGGATGCGTTTCCATCCGTTAAATTTCCAATGAACTCCACTCGTTTATGGAAATGAGTAACAAAGCCAGCAAAGTACTCGATAATAATCTGTGGAGACGATATTATTAAACACCGGAGGGGACCGATTAACAAGTGTGTAACAACAAATTACTCGCCACAATACACTCACTGACTGCAAAGTATTTCCTCATTCCACCTGTACCTATGAAAACAACATAAAACCTCTACATTTGAAGGTTGGTTAACCCTCTTTTGAAGACGTCACTATATTCTCCATGAATACCACAACACCAAGAAAATGTTTGTTGTTAGCAATCCATCCAGAACTGGAATCAGTTTTGTGATTAAATGGAACACGGGACTTGTGTTTGATTGCTCGACGAGGCCTTTTGCATATGTGTGTGTGTGTGTGTGTGTGTGTGTGTGTGTGTGTGTGTGTGTGTGTGTGTGTGTGTGTGTGTGTGTGTGTGTGTGTGTGTGTGTGTGTGTGTGTGTGTGTGTATGTGTGTGTGTGTGTGCGTGCGTGTGTTGTTTCGAAGAGCACCCCGGGCGCATGCGAGCCAGGAGGTAAATGGTATTGTTAGCAACAGAAAATGAAAAAACACGAGATGTGTGTTTGGGATGTCGATTTGGCTTGCTTGTCCCGGCCCTGGCTGACAGGTGGTGGAGGGCCATGATGGAGTCAGACTCCGCCAATGGTTTCCCCCTCTCCTATTTGATTACACATCTTACATGCACTCCCTATGACGGTCCAGTACCACACTTCCCAGGATGCCACATAATTTCAGAGATCGAATGACGATCTACCGGCCTTCATCTTGATGATGGGAGCAGATCCCGTGAAGCACTGGCGAATTTTGCAAAGGTGCATCGTGAGGCAGCTTTTGCATCTCTGGACTCGGTGGATATTGTCAAGGGGAGAAGATCCCTAAGCGCCATTTGTACGGATCTTGGAGTGTCTCCGTTGCCTCAAGATCCATGCGGTGGTCTGGGCCAAAGCTGTACTCGGTGCCAGTGTGTTGAGGAAGAGGGGAGGAGTTCCCCACCCCATCCCCTTGTGGGAATGCGACATGAAGTAGGCTCAGCACCTCCTCGTGGTGGCACTGGGGTGGACCTAATGGTCTGGCCTCATTATCCAAACAGCTGTGGTACCTGCCAGACACAAAGACACTGTTCTGATTAACGATGACATGGACTTGCTGTTCTTCTTTCTGCATCTGGTTGAAATGGACACACATGATTTGTTCCTGGCACCAGAGCCCAAGCATTCCTCAAACAAGAACAGTATATGGTGCATAAAACAATCGAAGAAGCTTCTTGATCTGAATGTATGTGACATTATCTCTTTATCCATGTAATTCCTGGCTGTGATAAAACCTCTCACCTGTTTGGATTGGGAAAGCGTTTGTCAGAAAAGATCAAGAGTGATTGATGCCCTGTTCTGTCAGCAGGCTAAAGTGTTCAGCCAAGCAGGAGTAGTGAAGCAGGACATCACTGCGGCAGGAGACAAAGCAATGGTATCTTCATATTGTGATGGTTATGGGAATGATCCCCATGCATTTCGAGACAATTAGGATTAGTGACTTAATTATTTTAAAAATTGGATTTGAATTGCTTTTGCAATTGGAAAGACGATAGCTTCGCATCTTCCTTCTTCCTCGTGTTCCCGACCATTGAGGGATGAATGGAAAAACGCATGTTGTGAGAGATGACGTGCGAATGATGTTTGTGGTGAAAAAAAATTTGGAATAAAGAATGAATGAAGAGTACAATGTGGGTGCTTGTGGAGCAGTACACACCCTCCTGTGGAGATGAATCCTTGCCTGCATTGGCGTCACATTAGAGGGGGTTCAGATGTTTTGCTACAGGAGGTCGTTCTGTGATTGGTGCTGTTGACAGAAAGTTTCTGATTTGCAAAAGAGCAAACGTTGATTGACAGGCTCGGAGCGTGGCTCATTTGAGGTAGAGTTTTGGTGCGAAGAGCACCCGGGTGATCAGAGCCAGTATGCCTTGAGTAGGCTGTGAACCCAGAGGGGGCAGTCAAATTAAATTGACCTGGGTACCCAGGAAAGGGAGCTGAAGCACCAATTGCCAGTGATGGCATCGCGGATTAAACCCGGGAGAGCTCCTCCCAGAACTTGGATAAGATAGCAGGTATGCTAGGCAGCAGCCCCTGTGACAAGGGGGTGCCATGTGCGAAATTCGTAGTAAGATAGGCCTGCAGGTGGAGCCACACTTACCAGGCACGATATTGTGCAATGACAGGGAAAGAAAATTTGAGGGCTGGGCCCTAATTTGATGAAGCACCAACGGTGCTGTTGATGGAAAGGATGACGGGTAAAATTGGTTGTAGAGAACCACTGTACGGGATGTGGGGGTTTAATGATAATGAAGAAATAAGTCTTGTGATGTTAGAAATAGAGGAGGGATGCTCCCCCTTGGTACCATTGTTGTGTGTTTGCAGCCACTGGAATTACGGAGTTAGGTAAATGGATTTTGAGTGGACCAATTGTGTACAAAATTCTTTGGATAGGGTAAGCATGTACACAATTGGCCTACTCTGCCAGTGAGCATTGTGGTGCCACGCCACCTCATTAGTTTGGTGCACGTGCACAGATATTTCTTTTGTTTATCTGAGACACAAATCCTTGCCTTTTTGTAAAGAGGATTATTTTGGGAGGGAGATGGTTTGTGAGTTCGAATATTCAATTTCTCTTTCATCCTTCTGTCTATCAATCCATTTTTTGACCCTGATTTAAGGCCAGCTACCCATCCATTGCCGGTCCCTCACTCCTTGCCTTTCAAACCCTGTAACTCTCATGGAAACTTCACTTCACCTGAATGTACCCTTTCGTTTCTCCATCTCAAACCTCAAACTCCTCCACTCGTCCTTTCGCCTCAAAACCCCTACTTTATACCAAGCCTTCAAACTTTCCTCCCTCCTTTTCAATTTAAGATCCTACACCATCCCCCAATGGCACATGTCATGAATTACTCCTATTGACTCATACAAAGAAATCTTAATCTTGTGTAAATCACCGTGGAAAATCAATACAGTAATACTCGTTCTTTTCAATTCCTGCAAAACCCCCCATTTAAACACAATAGAGGTAATCATTAGCCCAGCAGTGGTCTCTTCGTTCTTTTCATTTCTTCCAAAGCAACACATGAAGTGCAAAAGGATCATGAGCTATACAGCTATTCATAAACATAACGTGCGTGTCATATGCGTTAAACTCATGTGTGTTCAAAAACAACAGCAGCTCATCCACCCACCCCCCACCCCTCCGCTCAGCAGTTGTGCAAGGCAGAACATATAAAACTCCATTGAGAGCAGATATGTTTGACCTCCATGGGGAGTGGATGTGGAAACCTCTGAATGAAGTTTGTGAAAATGAAATATTTGATATTATTGTTGGTGTGAATGTGTGAATAAAGTTGGTGGTGAAGGACTTGAACTCTTCACGCTCATGAGATTCTGAGCGGCATTTTTCCAAGGAGATCTTGGCTCTGCTCTTGAGGAATTTCCACATAGATCGACTAGTGTTCTCATGAACCAAGCATCTGCTCCATCACGTGTCTTGATCCACTAAGCGCTTCAGTCTGCCAGGTGCTTTGATTCTCTACTCGTCTTGCCTGCCAGTAGCTCTTGACTTTCGACACTCCACTCGCCCCATCTGCTGGGAGGTTTTGTCCGGTTATTCATCAATCCACTACATGTCTTATTTGCCAGGAATGCTCTCGACTCATCTTATTTGCCGAGACGTTTCCATGTATGTCTCGACTCTGCTCTCAACACATCTAATGTGCTGGGACTTATAATTCATCTCGCTCTCGTCCAACAAGCTTTCCTTACCACAAGTCTTTTGGCAAAGTCTGTGCTCATGTCTGCATGAGTCAGAAAGGGGGAGTTTGCACATTGCACGAGTTTGCACAGGGCATGAGCTGCACTGTCTGTTTAGACTGCGAGCACCACCAAGGGGGAGCTTGCACATTGTGAAGGTCTACAAGTATCACGAGCTGACACACATCTGCAGATGCTTTGCTCTGCACTCCATCTTGGTTCTTCCTCTCTACTTTTCCCCAGAATAATCGATGATGCACCATGTCCTGTTTATATACTAAATTAAGACTGTGTAAGTGGGCTCTGTAATTGCGAAGAATAATGACTGTTCTCTTGTGCCTTTTCATTGTGATTTCTCTCCATCTATTGTAAATGCATGCTTATATTTGCTACCGTAAATACCTGCCATTGCTGATTGAATAAACCTTGTAGTGCTTGTTGAATAAGTGTGTTGGTTGAACTGTGAAACATTCCCGGCCTGCTCGCTTTTGTCCTTCCTCCATTGGTCCCATATAGTGTGTAAGTTGAAGAGATGGGAACTTTTGCCCCACTGATTGGCTCTGTGATTAGTCAACAGCCATCCATGGTTCGCTTGGCTGCACATGATAAATAGACAGGGGCTGTTGAGGGCATGACCCCAAATTAGGGCTGCAGCGCCAACAGTAAGGTAATGTGTAACCAAGGAGCCAAAATTCTGCGAGGATTGGCGGTTCTTATATCGCCAGCCACGGTTACCTAGCAACCTGTCGGACTTCAGTTTTCTATGGCCAGAGGTCAGGTAAAGGTCCGAGGAGCTCCCTAGTGATAACCCCAGACCCCGGTACCCTGACAATATTTCTAACTTGGTTCCTTCTGTACGAGTGTTTGGATGCAAAACTCAGTTTGATATCTTTGCATACCTGTGCACGATAGCTGATCCAAAGTGCAGAACGAAAGGCTATGCAGATAGTTTTATCCCTCATGCTGTCTTGCTTTGGAATACACTACCTTTAACGTGCTTCCCATTCTCCTATGGTCTACCCAGCTTTCAGAGGAATGTCAATTTCTACTTCTTCCATGCTTGAGGTAACATCGCATTTCACCTGAATTTGCTACTTCCTGTGTCTTGGATATTTTGTTGTTATTTTTTCTTTCCTTTTTTGGAGTTTTGCTTTATCCTTTTCTTTATCTTTATCTCACCTTCCCTTGGCCTTTTCATAAAGGTAGAGCATTTAAATTTAATGAAAAAACATATGTGTGTCTACGACCTTAAAGAGGGAATAATTTGTAAATTTGATTAAAAAAAAACAAATAACAGGAGTAATATGCAATATTACAAGCATTGAAAATAATTTCAGCATGGTTGAGTGGTTGTCCTCTGTAATCCACATTCAATGTATCTACAAGCACAATACAAGTGTTAGTTTGGTTTCTCAGATGAGACATATCACCTCAGAGCAAAGATGTCATGAAATGCTGATATTTGGTGGCCATCTTGGATTTATGCAAATTATACAAATTTCTGCAACAGAGATTTCTTCAGACTTTTAGTATGATGTTCTCGGAACCCCATATAAATGCATTGTCAAAAAAAAAACCTGTTGCAATTTGTTCCAAGGCAAACCTTATTTTGCCTGCACTAAAAGGCCTTTGCTGACTGTGGGGATCTGATTTTCAAAAGACAAGCTTGTATTGATGGAGGATGGTCGATCTCTTTCTGGCTTTGATGTCCAGCATTGCTATGTCATTGGCCCAGGAGACGTCATGGCTCATGGTGTTGCCTAGACGTTTAAAAGACTGAACCTCTTCCACTGGCTGTCCATGGAAATAGATTGATTGATTAGTTTGACCATCCTTCCAGAGTGACAGGTGGGAGACCATGAGATTTTCCATTATGGGAGGACATGTTCCATTTATTACACCAACATCTAATGAATTCCAGATCGGCAGAGAGTGACACAACTGAAGTTTGATTATCATTGGGATGGGATACTGCATGACACAGTGTGGAGTTATCTGCAAAAAAAGAAGAGAAGGTTTTACAGATCCTCAGAGAGATCATTTATAGAGATGAGGAACAAGAATGGACCCAAAACACTGTCTTGGGGAAACTTAGCCTCCACTTAGAGAGGGGAGGAAAGGGTTCTGTTGATGGCAACACTTTGACTGCATATCTGCATGAGTGGAGGATGTCAGATATCCAAGAATGAGGGCAGATTTGTATGCAACAGGCAGAGAGCTGGCAAGCAAATCAGGCTGTCAGACCATATGGTATTCGGTAGATATATCCAAGGAGATGGTCCCAACCTCTCATTTGAGATTTAGGGAACCCAAGTATTGCTGGGAGAGGAGCATCAGCATGTGCAGGATGAGTGAGCGGCTGGAATCCAAATTCATGGACAGAGATTCGGCTGTTGGAAAACAGATAGACTTGACTGGAAAACAGACAGATAAAGATCAACAGCAATGATGAATTCCATGAATGTGCTTGTAATTGGAAGCAAGCTCACTCGCTTGTTGTTGATTGGATCTGTTTTTGAACTCTTCTTGGAGATTAAAGTTATGCTTACCAACTTCAAAGCTGATGTGAGTCAGCCAAAAGAAGAGAGAATGAATACGGCTGTCAAAGGGGAAGCAAGAATGACAGAGCAGGATCTAAGAACATGGGCAATGATGCCATCTGGGCCGATTACAGAATCAAGGTCAAAGTTGGACAGAACTTCCTCTATTTTTTTCGGTTAAGAGGGATACAAAGTCCTGGAGACAGTGTGTGTGTTTGTGTGTGTGTGTGTGTGTGTGTGTGTGTGTGTGTGTGTGTGTGTGTGTGTGTGTGTGTGTGTGTGTGTGTGTGTGTGTGTGTGTGTGTGTGTGTGTGTGTGTGTGTGTAGGGGGGTGCGCTGAGCGGGGAGTAAGATGAGGACAGAGTGTGATGGTTTTGGTACATGTGATTTGGAGGTAAACACAGTCGGTTTTAACATTCTGCCATATCTCATATGGAGTCTGCAATAATGTCGGTTCAGTTGAGGGAACAGATGCAGGGGTGACATACACCAGTGACTGACTTGAAAAGGTGCCACCATAGCATTGGAGGAAGGAGGCTGGTTGGATTCCTCAGTCTGGAGACTTGCAAAATGGTGTTTTCTGGCATGCCTCAGGATGTACACAGCCTTACAGTTGTGAGCGTTACAGAATTAACGAAAGTTATCCTCAGTTGGGTTAGTTTTCTACAGTGAGACTGCAAGCTGCTTGACTGCAGCCTCCTCACTATAGGATTTAGTGCACCAGGGCCAAGAAGATGGATAGGACAGCTGCAGATGGAATGGGATAAACTGATGCATGGGAAAAAGTTGGCTTTTGGGGATGTTTAATTATCTCACTTTTGAATCACTCTCCATCCTGGTCTTTCCCACCATGGCTTGTGGCTGTGTTTTCCTATATCACACTATTTATTACCAATAGCTTTGTTGTGATGCTTCCCTCCAAAAATGAATTAACAATTAATTTATATATTATCAGCAAGATATCATTAGATTTGCTTTATCTCATCAAGTTATGTATTTTTTATTTCATATCTTTTTTATTATTAATGTTGTGCATTTTCTCTTACCTTTTTTTGAAATTTCCAAAAAATATCTAACTTAATGGTGAGCTTGCATGGCAAGGCGGCTGTACCATCAACTTCTGCTTTCACCCAGTGTGTTGCTCTTGGTAGAAATTTGCCTGATCTTGAATTGTTCCTGCCTTCTCTTGTTTCAACCTCATTTACCTTCTTCATAGGTTTTTCCATTTCCATTTTTATCCCATCTTCAGTCTCATTCTGTTTTTTCTCCTCTGTTCGTTGATACTTTTTCAATTCTGCTAACACACTCCTCTTCTGTAATGGTTTGTCATGACCTGTCAAATACGAAGTGTACTGTTTAACAATTTAATTACAAAATAATAATGCCAGTTTTTTAACAAATGAAAGAACACACAAAATGTTTTCAAAAAGAACCAAAAAAAAAACACAATATTGTTGATGTAAAAGTCATTTGACATAATCAAAGACCAAGTTTTACAAAAAGCAATAAAACATCATTTTTGAAGCAATCATTCTGTCAGCAGAGAAAATAAAAAAACTAATATAAACAAGGGGTACCAACTAACGGTTTTTTGAAATCCAACTGATGGGTTTGACCAAACTTGTATGTGCAGGATTGCAAAAGTAGGAAAATACAAAATCACACAAGTCTGAGTTAATTTCACATCAGTGTGTTATGCATCCTGTCTCACTGAAAATAGAAAACTGGCATCAGAGTTGTTCCACATAAAAATGCACAGCAAGGAATTCAACAGAACAAGCACACATCACATTTCAAATGTAGAACCAGTCCATGCATGCAATACAAATGAAGAATAAAAGAACAATATGAAGTACTATTTGTGAATTAAAAGTAAAGATGCATAAATAATGCACACAACAAATAAATGAAGTACGCACATCCTACTGATCACATGGAAGATATGGGATCAACATCTGCACAGAATAAAACTGATGTAATTTAATGTGACACTGGTATTGTGCATGTGTGGGCAGAGTGTTGGGAATGTTGGCATTGTTGTTTGTTTTTTGCATCAGAGGCATAGTCACCCACACCCTCAGAAAATGACATATCGGAGCTAGGTGCTGCATATAAAAGAAGAAGATGAAGACAAATAAAAACTTAACATCTGCAATCACAAAGCGATTGCCAAGGGTAAACATCCCCGGATGGGTGAGAACCACGCTTGGCCCATGATCCAATGATGGCCCATGTTATTATTTTTGGACCACCCCATGTCCTTGACCTTCAACATTTAGGGATAGTGTGTCAAACATGAAAATGTGTCCCCATATACAATGTAGTCAAAAAAACTCAATACCATTAAAATTGGAGGAAAATTACTGAAGTTATGATCAAAAAGGTGTTTTTGTTCATTCAGTCACAATCCGAAAAACAAAGGTCAAGAACAGGAATTAAATATTAGGTGCACAACTTCTGTGCAGGTACACTAGTATGATGCAAGAATATTTTGGAAGGAAGGGCAAGCGGTCTTTGAGATTCTGCGTTGGCAAAACTGAGCGACGACAAAGATCACATTATATTTGTCAGAGTACCATTTGACCTTGACCTTTAATGGGGAGGGGTGTGATATAAATGAAACTAAATGCAACTTGTTCTAGGCTATCTCAGGAGGGCAATTTTGTTTTGATCGGCCAAACCTATGGGGAGTTTTCGTGAAGAAGGAAAAAACGACTCTGATTGGGTCATGACGTTCAAAAGAATCATGGTAATACCTTTGAACGCTCACCTAGAAGAAGAACGATACTGAGAAGAAGGTCAACATGGGACGGAATCAACAAAATGTACCAATGAACAAACACTACCAAACAAACACCTATTTTGGGGGGCAACCCCCCACCCACCCCCAATAAACTCCCTGAGACCATGATTTTTTAGATAGCATGAACAAAGTTTAGTACATCATGGGTGATAAAGGTTGTGGTCAATTTTTATTGAAATCAGGTATGTGGATTCTGAGAAAAAAAGAAATACCTCTTTTGGGGGGCAACCCCCCATTCCCCACCAAAGACCCTTTCGACCCCTATGATGTAAATTAAGTGCAAATGTGACTTTCTCTAGGCTATCTATGAAGGACAATTTTGTTCTGGACGGACAAACCTTCATTGAGTTTTGGTGGAAAATGTTAAAATGACTATAATTGGGTAATGATTGTAAAAACAGATTAAGGTCAAAACCATCATGTCAACCCCACATACTTTTTATTCCAATTATTGATGCAAAATTTCATTCTGAATATCCTTGGACATTGGCAAAAAAATAAAGGGAGAAACACCGAAATAGTGGTTTCATATACCTGTGGGTGTAAGACCTTGACCTCTTTCTAACCCAGAGGGGAATGATGTAAATGAAGAGTAGATGTGACTTGCTCTCGGCTATCGAGAGAGAGCAATTTCATTCCGATCAGCAAACCTTGGTCGAGTTTTGTTGAAACATGTTAAAATATCTAAAATTAGGTTATGACCCTAAAATAAGGTAAAGTGCAAAACAATTTATGTCACCCACACATATCTTGTATTCACATTATCAAGGCAAAATTTAATTCCTATAGTCCCAGTCGGCTCTGAGATGCAGCTCGGGAATTTATAAAGCTTGGAAATTGTAAGTTTGTGAGCAAAGGAAAAAAAAATTCTTCTAAATGGTGGTTTAGTTCTCCTCGGAGCCGAAGAAACTATGGTACCATTAAAATTGCTGGTGTAAATTGCAGAAACAAACCCTGCAACAGCAATAAACCTTCAACGATGCCCGATGGCCTATGTCCTATGCTTTCGGGGAAGGCTTTTCGAAGAAATAGAAGAAAGCTGTGAAAGGGTCAATAATGAGCTTGAACAGGGCATCATTACAATGGGCTAGAAGCAATTAAAAGGAAACATGGTTCCAATATCTAGCAGGGCAAAGGCAAGAAAGAACAAGATAATAAACCAATCCCTTTAGGTTGAGCGACATCTACAAAGTTAACTGCATGTGCACAGTCATGCACGTCATTTGTCCAAGACAGAAGTTCCAGGATGAAATGGTCATGAAACTTAAGATGAAGGACAATAATTGGTTCATGCAAACACTATCATCGGTATTGTTTAAGATATGAGAGATATCAGGGAATAAGTTATGATGCCATATTTATTATTATTAATAATTTTTCACTATCTTCAATTGCACTCGTTTAACCATTATGTAAATACTCCTCTCAGATTGTGCAAATTACTGGTTGTTTTTAAACCTATTGTGAAATGTAATTTAAAATATTAAAGCTCAAAATTTTCAGCAATGTATGCATTTTTCGTGGAAGGTGGAAATTCAGCAACAACCTATTCTTTCACACTGGGAGGCATACATTCCATTAATGTGTCCACACTGTAATTCCATGGGATAATGCAATGCAAACTCACAAATGAGAAGAAACAGCATAATGGAGTAAGTTGGCATTTTGTACGCACTAAAGTCAGACAGGGAATGGAAACGTGCAAAGAATGTTAGACACAGAAAAATAAAATGTGACCGACAGAAATGTACAATGATTCGAATATTCCAGAGCAGGGAACTTGTTTCAATCTCTCATACAAGTCATTCTATTACCCCTTTGCTGTATATGTACATCCTGCCTAAAAGTAAAGGGTATGCCTGTCATTTACATTCCATTTAATGTTTCTTAACTCAACTTGGATTATGTAACACCGACTCGAGAATGGCAAATACACACTACTCTGAGCTGTTCAGCCTGTGTTCAAATCTCCACTCAGAACCTTTGAAGAATGTGCTGATGTAGCACAGGGTTTCACGTTTCGTGGTGACCATTCAAATAAAGAGGACTCGTATGTGTGTAATATATATATATATATATATATATATATATATATATATATATATATATATATATATATATATATATATATATATATATATATATATATATATATATATTCTTCTTCTTTCGGCTGCTCCCGTTCGGGGTCGCCACAGCGGATCATCCGTATGATCCGCATAGTGATTTGGCACGTTTTACGCTGGATGCCCTTCCTGACGCAACCCTGGTCGCTGCTTTTTTTTTTTTTTTTTGTATACCTTGGTCGAGGCTCGTATGAGAGCGAACACACAACTCACAGCAAGGAGGCATGAGACAAGAGGGGCGGGAGTGGAAGGGACAAAACAGTGGGGAACAGACACATTAGGTGAAGTGTGGAAGGGAGAGGGATGGGGATGGGACGGGGAACATGGCGAAGAGAAGATGGACATTTCAGGGACTTTCAGGAAGGAAAGCAGGAGAAAATGAAGGAAGTGGGCTTGGGTGGATTATCGTGGGTAGAAAAGATCGAGGATTTGGATGGGGGAAGATAAGAGGTGGTGGTGAACAGCTGTTTTGAAAGCCTGGAGGGAAGAATGGGAAAGAATAGAGTGAGGAAGTTTATTCCAAAGGCGGGAAAAAAGAGGAATGAAAGAGTGAAGATGAGCAGTGATTCGTGATTTTGGTAGTTTTACCAGAAGGGGGTTGTTGGCGGACCTTGAGCGCCCTGTGGAAATGTGTTGGGGACAAATCGCAGAGAGAGCAGGGGGGGCAAGGCTGGAGAGGAGTCGGTAGAAGTCAGAAAGACCACCGACCAACCTGCGGTGATTGAGTGAGAGGCCCAAAGACTCAGCTTCATTGCGGGAGATGCCGATGATCTTAAATGCCCTGGTTTCGACAGCGTGAAGCCGAGAAAGGTTGGAGGCAGGAGCACCAGCCCAGAGGGGAGAGCAGTACTCCATCAGGCTACGGACAAAAGCTTTGTAAGTGGTCAGGAGCTCAAGAGGGCCGAGGAAGGACTTAGCATGACGGAGGATTCCCAGTCAGCGACTGGCTTTTGAGGCGAGGTTGGAAATGTGACTTTCCCAGGAAAGGTCATGGCAGATAATGAGACCTAGAAGCTTGAAAGAAAAGTCTTCTTCCAGAGGATTGTTGAGAAAGTGGATGGGGGGGTTTTCTAAACGGTCCTTTCAAAGAGACATAGTGAGAGTGTGAGATTTGTCTGGATTGAAAGACGTGTTCCACGTGTTGGACCAGTTTGTGATTTTATCCAGATCTGCAGTGAGCGAAGAAGCTGCTGCTTGCCGGTCTGAGGGATGACAGATGGTACGGCAGAGGGTGGAGTCGTCGGCAAAGAGAAATAGAGGATTTTCCAGAGAGTCCGAGAGATCATTGATGAAAACCAGAAAAAGAACAGGGCCCAGAACGCTACCTTGAGGAACTCCAGCCTGCACAGGAAGATGGGATGAAAGAACTCCATTTAGGGCCACACGTTGACTGCGACAGGAGAGGAAGTCTGCGAGCCATGAGTGGAGATGGCCTTGAATACCATGGCAAGAGAGTTTGGTGAGTAGGGCAGGGTGCCAGACTGTGTCAAAAGCACGTGATATGTCCAGGGATACGGCTCGGATTTCCTGTCTGGCATTGAGGACCTCCATCCATTGATGGGAGAGCAGAAGCAGCATATCCAGGGTAGAGTGACCTGGTCTGAAACCAAATTGATAATTGGAAATCAAGCCATTGGAGAAGAGGAAGGATTTCATGTCTGAAGCGATGATGGATTCCATCACCTTGCTGATGATTGGGAGAAGGCTGATTGGTCTGTAGTTACAGGGATCTGTTTTTGCACCTTTTTTATGCAGGGCAGTGATGTTAGCAGATTTCCAAGCAGATGCCAGATGACCTTGGGCAAATGAGAGGATGAATAGAACAGAGAGAGGGTGAGCAAGAGCAGAAGAGCAGGCTTTGAGGACACGTGGGCTGATGCCGTCTGGACCGGTTGCAAAATCTAACTCGAGGTTTGAAAGCAAGCTCTCCACCTTGTCAGGAGAAAAGGATAAAGAGTCCAGGGACAGTTGAGTGCGACTGGGTAAAGTGGGTAGAGATAGTGATGGGTTTAGGACACAAGATTTATCTGCAAACACCGAGTTTAGACATTCAGCTTTATCACGTGTGGAATCAGCAGTGCGGCCATTTGAGGTAAGGGAGGGGATGGAGGGGGAACATACACCAGAAACAGATTTGATTAAACGCCACCAGGATTTTGAGGAGAGAGAGAGGTTTGAGAGTTCAGACTTGAGATGAGAAAGATGTTGTTTTCTGGCTCTCCTGAGGGTAGATACACACTTGTTCCGAGCTTTGTGGAAAGAACTGAGATTGCCCTCAGTTGGGTTTGCTTTCCATGAGGCAAAGGCAAGTTGCTTCAGGACAACTTCCTCGCCACAAGCTTCAGTAAACCAAGGGCGGGAGGAAGGGTAAGACAACTGAACACGAGAGGGGATAAATCTGTGCATGAGGGAGAGCAAGTTTCTTTGAAAGAATTCCCAGGATGAGTTGATGTTTGAGAAAGTAGTGATAGGAGACCAGTCTGTAAGTTTGATGGCTGCTCGGAGACCCTGCCAGTCGGCTTGAGTGAAATGCCAGACTCGACGGCGGTGAGGTGGTTCTCTGATAACAGCCAGAGAGATGTCCACTTTGACAAGGACGTGGTCAGAAGAACCAATTGGAGCGAAGGAAGAGCAGCAGATATTGTCAGGGAAATTTGTCAAAATCAGATCCAGAAGAGATGGAGTACCATTGATGGAGTACCATGGAGTACTCTTACAACACAGGGATATGGTACACCTATTTTAACCTGGGTATACACTGGCCCAGTACACTGGAACTCATTTCGCCGACCTCGGAAGGATGACAGGCTGAGTCAACCCCCTGGTGTATTAATTCAGTGGACCAACAGGCTTGAACTCAGGACCTTTTGGATCCCAAGCCGCTGCCCTAACCACTGCGCCAACACCAGGCTACACACACACACACACACACACACACACACACATATATATATATATATATATATATATATATATATATATATATATATATATATATATATATATATATATATATATATATATTGTGTTTATGGAAACAGCATCACTACAACACCAACAGCAGCAAACATGCAGTGGTCCGCAGTCAGTTATTTCATTAATGTACGTTCAGATAGTCCCTTCGTTCTTGTCTAGTGGGTCGAACGGGACAGTGCGTTGTGTAAATCTCATAGTTAGGAATGATTAAACCTCTGAACTTCATTCCTACTCTTTCTTTTTTGCTATTCCTGAGGTAAATCCAATCCAGGGGTCATCGTGAGGCTGGCAGGCACTCCGCTCGGACACCCATTGTTTAAAAACCACAGCCGTGCCGTACGCGTAAGAATGCGTCCTCACATAAGACCAATGGCAGCAGTAGAAGCCAACAATAAATGCCAGCACTGCACGGAGCGCATGCCCCCCAGTGACGACACCCTTCCCCCCCACCCACTATTCGGTGATCAGAGGCATAAACAACACACCAAATGATAACAACATACAGTACACACTCGGCACACTCTTCTTCAATCCAAATCTCCACTTATAAATACATTTGTCCCCTTTTCAATCCGAATCTCCATCTAATAATTCTATCCAAACTTTTCCCTCAATTCCCTGACACAGATAATGGCTGGCACCGTGCACACGACAATGCCTTTGATAAATGGCCACATGGTTAATGGTGGACCCGCGCGCACTGTATGGGGCATGCTCGATGGTGGGCAGACCTGCGCGCTGACCACGTGTGCAATGGCGGACCTGTGCGCAGCCATGATACTTTATCATCGTACATAACGAGGCACAAATAATACGTCTTTGGTCGGCTCTGCGCATGGTGTTAAAATAACGTCTTACCGTCCGTCTTTGCTCCCCACAATGGCCACAGATGTCTCCCGCAGACATCAGACATGCTCGCGCACCTCTGCCTCAATGTAGCTGTTACCAGGCAGAGGCATGCTGTGCGACCGGATCGCTTGATCCGCATGGCGCACCACGGAGCAGTCACATTGGCCAGCGCCAACCACGGATCACTGGGGCACGACACGGGGTTCGGTGCAAAGCGCTTCATCTCACGGGATTCGGTGCAAGGCGATTCATATCACAGGGTTCAGTGCAAGATGATTCATATCATGGGGTTCGGAATGAGATGATTCTGCAGCTTGGAGCCATCTTACTGAAAGTGGAGTGGAGCCGCTTCCTGCCATCACGGCCCGGGCCAAACCAGAGCGCCCGATTCTGGTGAGGACATATCGCTTCGGGTCGTCGCCCCCGCTCTGCACCACGGGGTCAAAAAGGACAGGTCGCAGAGCCGCTGGTATGTCGTTCTTGCCCGTTGTTCCTATTCTTCGTTCCTGCTCATCATTCTTGCTCACCACTCCTGTCTGCTCATTCATATCTACAAGTCCTGGCCTGGGATTGCCAACCTACCCATTCGCCTGCTGGCACCGCCCCTCTTCACCGACCCCATTGCTGACTCCGACTTCTCCACCTGCCCTTCTTTATAATTCGCCTGCTGGCTCCGCCCTTTTTCACCAACCTGCTTGCTGACTCCGACTTCTCCACCATTTCACCTGCTAACTCCATTTTCTTCACCGCATCATCCTCTCTCTCCACCCTTTGGCTTCTGACTCCACCCAAGTGGCATTTGCACTTACCTTGTGTAAGTCTTCTTGGGTTGCTTTGTGCAGATACTTTGGTTGGAGGAGCATGGGAGGGGTCAATCATTTATATAATCTGAGCCACACCTGGGTGTAGTCGATTTGGTGAGACCTGATTGGCTATTCCCTCCATTCACAGGTAAGAGATGTGGGTGGGTCTTTATTTACATATATATTGACTGCTTTTGACGTTTGCACGTGGTACATGCTTGAGAGCCTCATTGGTATGCATTGCTGTCTACGCTATCACTGATGATTTGCCAATAAGTGACGAAACCAGTCCGGTAGCTGAGGGTATTGTCTTGCATTGGGATTGTCGTGTGCGTACTATATGTGAACATCTTTATAGTTGCTGAGGAACTCTGAGAAGGGTTGGAAACAGCGTTACCACTTAACTTGCGCAAGTCTTCTTGGGTTATTTTATGCAGCTACTTTGGCGAGAGGAGCGTAGAAGGGGTCAATCATATATGTATGTATATGTATGTATATATATATATATATATGAATGTATATATATATATATATATATATATATATATATATATATATATATATATATATCTTCTTCCTTCGGCTGCTCCCGCTCGGGGTCGACACAGCGGATCATCCGTATGATCCGCATCGTGATTTGGCACATGTTTGTACGCCGGAATCCCTTCCTGACGCAACCCTGGTCGCCTCTTACGACACAGGGATATGGTACACCGATTTTAACCGGGGTATACACCGGCCCAGTACACTGGTACTCACTTCGCCGACCTCGGAAGGATGACAGGCTGAGTCAACCCCCTGGTGTATTAATTCAGTGGCCCAACGTGGCTTGAACTCAGGACCTTTTGGATTCCAAGCCGCTGCCCTAACCACTGCGCCAACACCAGGATATATATATATATATATATATATATATATATATATATATATATATATATATATATATTTATATATATATATATATATATATATATATATATATATATATATATATATATATATATATATATATATATACACATACGTACAAACATATGAGCAAATACAACCCGTCGCTTCACTGATGGGGACATTAAGGGTCATGGGGGGGGTTGGGGAGAAGGAGGGAGGGTGAGAAAAGAGAGGAGGGTGGGGGAGAAGGACGGAGGGTGAGAAAAGAGAGGAGGGGAGGGAGGAGGGAGGGAGTCCGGGAGGAGAGAGAGGAGGAAGGGAAGCTCTGCGGGACTGAAGAGCAAGGAAAGGAGGAAGGTGGGGAGAGACGTTGCTATATGTTGCAACCTCACCAGACGTAGAGAGAGAGAGAGAGAGAGAGAGAGAGAGAGAGAGAGAGAGAGAGAGAGAGAGAGAGAGAGAGAGAGAGAGAGAGAGAGAGAGAGAGAGAGAGAGAGAGAGAGAGAGAGAGAGAGAGAGAGAGAGAGAGAGAGAGAGAGAGAGAGAGAGAGAGAGAGAGAGAGAGAGAGAGAGAGAGAGAGAGAGAGAGAGAGAGAGAGAGAGAGAGAGAGAGAGAGAGAGAGAGAGAGAGAGAGAGAGAGAGAGAGAGAGAGAGAGAGAGAGAGATACGGACGGACGTGCATTGAAAGTGCTGCATTTTATTAGGTGGGATGGGGTGGGGCGATGAGGGGACAAAGAGAGAGAGAGAGGGACAGAGTGAGGACAGGGAATGAGAAAGGTGAGGAGAGGAGGTGGGGTTAGCAAAGAGAATGGTGTATATTGCTTGATGTACAAACACTCACACACACTAATTGAGGTTTATGAACCCAGCAATTTTGGTCCAAACAATGCAGAAATCAATAAAATGACCAAATACCAAAATATCTGAAACAAAGTGAAAAAAGAAAACTAAATTGTTAGCCATGTCTCGCTCCAGAAACAGGTCTTTCCCTTCTGTGCACGAGGTCTTCAACTTCAACAGAATCATCTGAACTTCGGCTTCTTGGTCTGGACATCTACTCTAACCTCCATTGGGATAAGTACATTTCTGGTATTGTGAAGAGTGCTTCCAAGCGAGTTGGTCGTCTCTTTCGAGCACAGAGGTATTTACCTCCTGATGCTGTTTGTACCTGAATAAGACAACTATTCCTCCCCTCATGAAGTACTGTTGCCATACACGGGCTGGAGCACCAGCTCTTAACTTGACACCAGCACCAACTTATCTTAACTTGACAGGCTCCAGAAACACATAGTTAACCGGGTTGGTGTGGAGATGGATTCAACTCTTCAAATGCTCTCTCACCACAGGTCAGTTGCCTCGGTATGTTTGTTCTACAGATATTTTCATGGTAAATGTTCTGCTGGACTTTCTAACTTGGTTGCTCCTGTACAAATGCTTGGATGCGAGACTTGGTTTGCCATCTCTGTACACCCATGCACTAAAGCTGATCCAATTAGAGAACGAAAGGCTGTGCAGATAGTTTTATCCCTTGTGCTGTCTCGCTTTGGAATTCACTACCTGGAACATGCTTCCCATTCTCCTACGATCAACCCAACTTTAAGAGGAATGTCTATTCCTACTTCTTACATCTCAGAGGCTGCATCACATTTCACTTGACTTCTGCTACTTCCTGTGTCTGATGCTTTTTGTTATTTTCTCCTTATATTTTGTTTTGCTTTATCCTTAGCCTCATCTATATCTAACCATCCCTGAGCCCCTTATCGAGAATGTATTTAGGCCTTGATTGGGGTGACTTGCATTTTTTAAAAAACAAACAAAAAAGCATGTCCAGAACACTCCATTCCCTTCCCCACCACCCCCTCTCTAAAACCCATTCTCCTCGCTCCATCCATCCTTCCACAGTGTATAGCAACCAAGCTAGCTAGCAACCATGAGCTGAGACCTTGCTCTCTCCCTCCCTGCCTCGCTGCCCTCTCCCCCACTTCCTGGCTTTCTTTTCCTCACCCCTTCCTCGCTTCCCTCCCCCTCCTCGCTTCAAGTCGCCAATCACCCCCCTCCTCGCTTCCTCTCCGCTACCACCCCCACCAACTTTCCCTCCCCTACCAACCCCTTCCTAGCTTCCCCTCCCCAACCACCACCGCTCCTCGCTTACCCCTCCCAACAACCCCTTCCCAGCTTCCTCTCCCCAACCAACCCCTCCTAGCTTCCCTTCCCCAACCACCCCCCATCCTCGCTCCCCTCCCCTACCACCCCCACCTCCTCGCTCCCTTCCCCTCCCACATCCTCACTCCCCTCCCAGATCCTTGCTCCCAATCCCATACCACCCCGTCCTTAACCCCTCCCACCTCCTCACTACCCCTCTCCTCCCAGCCCCCTTCCCCCCCCTCCTCACTCCCTTCCCCTTCCATCCCCTACTGTTAATATTCCCATCAGCGAAGCAATGGGTTGTATTTGCTCGTGATAAATGAATAAATAAATAAATTGTTGGTTCAAGCACCAAACAGTAATTAATACCCAAAGTAAGTATTGCAACTGATAATCGTTTTGGAATGAAATCCTTCAATACCACAACTTGCCAATAATTGAAGCGAACAACGCAGAATTGTTATTCAACAACAGCAAAGGTTCAAAAGCTTACCGGAGAGAAGACAGATTTTCTCGACAATGGGGAAGACAATTCAGGATTTGCATACCAGTCAAACAAGAAATCATGTAGGGTGTGGTAGATTCATTTCCAATAATGGAATTTAAATATTTCCTCTCTTGGAAGACATGTGCGGTGGAAGAAATTAAAGCTTTGCTGCTGCACTGCCTGAATGTGGCCTGTAATATATGTTATTACTCGATCCTGGGGCTATTATGGCTCACCCATTGTGGATGATATAAACAAATCTTGTATAAGCAGCTAAGCCTGTGTCCTGGGAGTGGAACTTATGATGCACCCTTTGGAGGTATTGGAGGTAACGCTCACCTCCAAGTTGTCTCGACTGGGTTCGAATCCTGACCCAGCTATATAAACTGTCATCCCAGTGTTTCACAGGCAGGGCGATTCATCAATGTGTGTGCCCTCCCTCAGATGGATGTTAAAAGAGAGTGCCGTCTGCCAGCATTCGTTGGTGGACATTGAAGATCCCATGGTGTATTTCATGAATTGTAGGTGAGCTATCGCCGGTACCATGGCCGAAATCCAAATTTCTGCCCGAATCAGAGGAACGTCAGGCCAGGCCTGGCTATCTGGTTCGTGAAGACTCAGGCTAATATTCCCCCGGCCGATTCCACAAGAAAGGTGGGGTAATGGGGTGCGTTAAAAAAGAAGAAGATTGGTAGGATGAGCAAGGAGAGAATAAATAAAATAAAAAACAGGGTGGAAACCATTGGGACATTTGGGTCATTATTTTTTTTCACTTGCAATACACATGTGTTGCTGTTAACTCTCTCTCAAATGGTTGAAACAGCGAATTATGATGTTATCTGCTGCTCTCATATGCAATCTGTGTGAGATTGGTGCCTGGTGGTAGAAATAACCGTGGACTCACTGGATTCGGGCCTTTGAAACCTACATTATCATGCTCGGCTTGGAAGACATGAGCGAAGCAAGAAATAAAGCAAATACTGCTCCACTACCTGGGTGCGGAAGACCAGCGGATATTTGGGACACTTGGAACTTTGTCCGAAACATTCGATTCGACCATGAACCTTCTGGAAACACTTCTCAGCCCCACACAGTGTTTTCTCCAGTTGTTTCTCTTTAGACAGCATCAACTGCTGGGTGAGTCAGTACACCGGCTGTTACATTGCAAACGTAAGGGGATGAGCTTGCTCCTGCAAATTTGACGCCCTGCAAGATAAGATGATTCGGGACTTGTTCATCAAAAAACACGTCAAGTGCTCCCCTCTCTGTTTGCGAGAGATTTTACAAGAACCAGACGATTTATCCCTTTCAAAAGCTCTGAAAATTGCATTTCAAGTTGAATCCATTGACGACTGCACATTTCATCTTTGCAGATGCCCCCCATAACCACACTGAAGGCAGCACAGATTTTTCAGCAGCCCAATAGCCTCGCTAATGCAGACTTCGGCCGAACGGTGCAGCAAATGCAACAGTAGCATGCACCCCCCCCCCCCCGAGTGCTGTGGGAATTGTGGCTAAGCTTTCCATGCACGAGAACACCGAATAGTTCTCCATGTGTGCAGATGTGCAGGTGCTGTCACAAACTAAATCATTTTTCAAGTGTGTCGCTCTGCCCCTGCCATGATGCCAGCACCACAAAGGCATCAACAACCTCACACAACATCCTCCATTGCTCATAATGTGTGTTCCAGAGGTTTTCAAGATGTGTGTGTGTGTGTGTGTGTGTGTGTGTGTGTGTGTGTGTGTGTCTGTGTGTACGGACCCCTCTGCTATTGGACACAGGGGCTACAGTATCTCTGCTCAACTTGGACACATATAAATGCTTTTCACCCATCAGCTGCTTCAGCACCCCCACTCTGGGTAAGACTGCTCCAAAATCGACATTGTGGGCACCAAGCATCTGACTGTGTTCTCATTCCACATCACCCTCTGTGGTGCGAACTTCCTAAACATCGAGCGCTTCACGGAGCTTGGTTTCTTTCTCCCTGATGGATGCTAGTGGGTCAACATTTCTGCCGGTTGCCTACCCATGGCAACAGAAATGGCCCATGGTATTTAATGGACTGGGCTGCATCACTGCCTGAACCCACCAGTCCCTGCTGAACTCTACAGTGACTCAGGTCATCCAGCCACTGCGACACATTCCATTCGCTCTCCTTGACGAAGTGTCTGCTGAACTCAAGCTCCTGTTGGAAGCTGGAGTATTCGAACAAAAGTATTCCCTTGAATTTCCAACTTGGTCATTGCCAGGAAAAAGTCCGGAGGGCTGTGTATCTGTGTGGATCTTCATGCAGCAAACAGTGCCGTCATCCAAGACAAATACCCCCTGCCCACATCTGAGGAACTGACCATCCTGTTCTATGGCTCCACATTTTTTTCAAAGCTGGACCTATGCCAGGGATACCTCCAGGTGCCCCTCCAACCCGCTAGCAGGGACCTCATGGCATATGTCACTCACACTGGAGTATTCTGCGACACGAGGATGCCTTTTAGACTCATTGACTCAAAGCTGCTTTCAGAAAGTGATGTCCTCAGTCCATGCAGGGATTCCAGGAGTGGCCATTGACTGATATGACATTGTTGTACATGGGCCTGACACATCCATCCACAACAAGCACCTGCACAGGGTGTTTGAGGCACCCACCAAACACAACCTCACCTTGAATGGTGAAAAGCGTTTACTGTGCTGGACGTCGAGTTTGTGGGATTTAGTCTGTCAGTTCATAGCAACTCCCTGCCTCAGTCCAACAATGAAGCCATCCATCACATCTCAGCAGCCAATGTTCTTTCTTTCCTTGGCATGACAGCCTAGTGCCTGCGGTCCTAGCCCCGATACTCCGCCATGGCAGAACCACTCCACCAACTGCTCTAAGAGGACGAGCCCTGGGTTTGAATGCGAGTTTTGAAGATGAGCCCTGGCCTGTGCTGAGGATTTCCACCTCTTGAAGTCTCAGCTTACCACACCACCTTTCCTGGATCAGTTCAACTTTGCTAATCCAAAACCTCGTCACGTGTGATGCGTCAGCTGTTGCCATGGTGGCTGTGCTCTCGCAGTTGCAGAATGGCGTGGAGAAGCCCATCGCATTTGCCTCCCGGGCCCTGACCTCCACTGAACAGAGGTATTCTGTGGGTGAACATCGACTCTCCCTCACATTACCAAGGAACCCGACACGCGATCCGGTCCCCACCAAAAAACAAGGCTCTCATCAACGTCTTCCTTTGAGCGACTGATTTACGCTCAATGAAGAAGTTTGCCGGACCCGAGCTTTTTGGCGCTGGACAAGTCATTTTAAATCGGTGAAGCCATTTTAGTTGGGTTGTCGGGGCTTAAAGGTTTAGATCCCTCAGAGGCCGAAACTATGACCATTGTTTGGCATGGTGCTCATCGGGAATAGAGAAGGCCTTAACCGCTTTGGGAGGTTCCAACCCATCGGTACTCTCCTGCCGTGGTCTGCCCCTCTTCTTCGTTCAATTACCCGACCAAGATGAACCCTCGTCATCATCACGAGAAACGTTGATCATCCTTAATCACATCCTCCCAACACCCCGGAAGATAAACTTGGCCAAATGAGCGAAAAGTCCACCGTAATACAAGATAAACAGGATAAAGAAGACCAGACAAATCCGATACACCCTCGACACTCAAAACTGTCCGATAATGGCGTCCACGCGAACTCGCTCGACTGACTTGACTCCTGTCCTCTCCAATTTCACAGAATGAACACGAGGTGTAAGGAATGAATGAGCAATGAATGAATTGATGAATTCCCACCTGCTGTTCCTTCATCTGCCATTAAATTATTGGGTTTTGAAATAGCTCTCCCCAAATAACCTCTAAAGTACTCCATTAGAGGGGTCCATCTCAGAGCGGTGCACTTGGAGGTGAAGGTTACATTTTAATCATTTGTCAGATTTTACTAAGACAACGGAACCAACGTTTATTTATGGATGTACTGCACTTCATTTACATTATCACCTAACATTGTTTGAATGTCAATATTTAATTTTATTTTCAAAAACGACAGTAGCTGTGTTAAGAATCATTTACATCGCTGTCTACTGTTTTGCCATAGCTTACAAACATCGGCTTGGTACATCCATCCATCCATACATCCCTTTACTCCATCCATCCCTTCCTTCACTCCATCCATTCCCTCCATCCCGTTCCTTCTATTCATCCATCCACCCATCCCTTCACTCCATCCATTCCCTCCATCCACCCCTTCCATCCATCCATCCATCCATTCATTCATCCATCCATCCATCCATCCATCCCTTCTCTCTATCTCTTTACTCCATCCATCCCTTCCTTCACTCCATCCATTCCCTCCATCCCATTCCTTCTACTCATCCATCCATCTATCCCTTCACTCCATCCATTCCCTCCATCCATCCCTTCCATCCATCCATCCATTCATACATCCATCCATTCCTTCTCTCCATCTCTTTACTCCATTCATCACTTCCTTCACTCCATCCATTCCCTCCATCCCATTCCTTCTATTCATCCATCCATCCCTTCACTCCATCCATTCCCTCCATCCACTCCTTCCATCCATCCATTCATCCATACATTCCCTCCATCCCATTCCATCCATCCATCCATTCCTTCTTTCTATCTCTTTACTCCATCCATCCCTTCCTTCACTCCATCCATTCCCTCCATCCCATTCCATTCATTCATCCATCCATCCATCCATCCAATCATCCCTTCTCTCTATCTCTTTACTCCATCCAGCTTACAATCACCGGTTGATTGGTACTGCACGACACCGCATGTCAATCAATATACTATATTTATGATTGTGTTGAGCAGAGCGACAGGACAGAGGGACATTACGGGTACTTTTCCCGTGTATCGCCATGGCTTACAAACAAACATCCAAGTAAACGAACATCTCTCCGGAGAGCCTTTCAACAAAGTGAAAAATGAAACTAAACCCAGAGGATGAGGATTAAAATCAATGATATTTATTTCATTTCCGAGGTAACAGCCATTCTCAATCACTAATCTGAGATGTTTGCACTTTTAAAAGAAGACATGTCTATGCATGTGTGGTATTGCTGCAATGTGTCACGGAGTGCTCACTTTTTCCATGCGAAGTTGTCTTAATGAAGTTTTGTTTGCACCTGATACAATACTGATAAAGGTACAGTACCTGTAGAAAGTCTGCACCCCCTTTCAAAATTTTCACCTTTTGTTGCCTTGTATCTTGGAATTAAATTCCATTAAACCAGACGTTTTACACCTTTATTTACACATCGTAACCCTCAACTTCCAAGTGAAAAACAAATTTTAGAAATTTCAGAAAAGTATTATCGCATGTGTGTAAATGAAACAGAAGGCACGAACACTGGGGTCTCCGGGCGTTTGTAAGCATTGTGATGTATGAGCGATGTGTCGGCGATGAAGATCAGGCATTCGATGACATGAGTGAGGAAAGTGAAAAAAATTTGAGTGCTTCATCGTTAAAACACCATTGCAGCCTGTTCAAAGTCAAGACATTGTTGTTACACAAGAACAGTCAGGAGAATTGCCTACAGCTGAGAGAATTTATCAAGGAGGTGAGAAAGGTCTTTTGCAGAAGATCCAGGTTGGCGTGGAAGAAGTAAAGGAACAGAAAGGAAATCTAAGAGAAGATCAGGCTCCGGGTCCAGATGATATACACCCGAGAGTATTGAGGCAGGTGGTTGAGCAGGTAAGCTACATATGAACGGATATTTTCAATAGCTCACTCGAGTCAGGACATCTGCGGGAGGATTGGAGAATAACAAATGTAACACCATCTATACGAATAAAAGTGTGTGTGTGTATGTGTGTGTGTGTGTGTGTGTGTGTGTGTGTGTGTGTGTGTGTGTGCGTGAGTGTAAGTGTTGTTGTTGATTGGTATCAACATCTGCAGGTTTCAGAACGTGGAATGGAGTTCGCTCAGGGTGGGCTCAAAGTATCTTCCTTCATTTCGGCAAGGGGTCACGGATTCATGGACCAAGCTGTGAAGTTTTCTGTTTTCAAAGTTTTGTGCCTTTAGGATCGTCTCTGAGCCCTGGGAAGCTTCCAGCTGAAGTTCCTTTTTTATTATACATTGTCGAGGCTCATATGAGAGCTAATGCACAGAAGGGGGGGGCTTGAGATGAGGGTCGGGAGAGGGGAGAACAAAACAGTGAGGAACAGAGACATTAGGAGATCTGTAGAAGGGAGAAGGATGGGGCGGGGAACATGTGGTATACAAGATGGACATTACAGGGACTTTCAGGAAGGAATGCAGGGAATTTGAAGGAGTTGGGTGTGGGGTGGATTAATGGGGTAGAAAACATCAATATTTTGGATGGGGGAAGATAACAGGTGGTGGTGAACAGCTGTTTTTAAGGCCTGGGGAGAAGAATGGGATTGAAGAGAGTGAGGGAGTTTCTCCCAAAGGTGGTGAAAAAGAGGTATGAAAACGTGAACGTGAGCAGCGATTTGTGATTTTGGTAGTTTTACCAGAAGGGGGTTGTTGGCGGACGTTGAGCGCCCTGCTGAATTATGGTGGGGACATATTGCAGACAAAGCAGGGGGGGGACGAGACCAGAGAGGAGACGGAAAAAGACAAAGACCACCGACCTGCCTGCGGAGAGAGTGTGGGAGGACCAAAGACTCAGCCTCATCGTGGGAGATACCAATGATCCAAAATGCATTTGTGACTCCGGCCAAAATGCAGATTGTGAGACCTCGAAGCTTGAAAGAAAGGACTTCTTCCAATGGATTGTTGCGAAATTGGATGGGGGGGTTGGGGTTTCCAAATGGTCCTTTCGAAGAGACATCGTGAGAGTTTGCCATTTGTGAAGATTAAATAAGCAAAGTCATGTCAGGATTACTTCCAATCACAAGCAAAGTCATGGAATCCATCATAGCAGTTGACATCAAATCCTTCCTTTTCTCCAATGGCTTGATGATAGGCCATCAGTTTGGATCACCACCTGGTCACGTCACCCTTGATGTGCTGCTTCTGCTCTCCCAACAATGGATAGAGGCCCTTAATCTATGACATGAGTTCAAGTCCGTCTTTCTAGGTATATCTCAAGCACTTTATGCCACCCCATCCTGCTCTCCAAACTATCAGCCTAGAACATCCAAGGTTATTTTTTACATGACTCCACACTTGCTGTGACATCCCTTATCCTTCTTCTTGCGATGATTGAGCATGTATCCAGCTTGTTTACTACTGTCGCCTTCCTCTCCCATCCCCTTCGTCCCATTCTTCCCCTCACCTATTCTACCTCAAAGTGTCCCTCTCCAGTTCTGTTGGTGTGTTTCCCCCCTTTCCACTCTATTCTTTCTGTCATGTGCATGTTCTCACAAGCTTGAACTTTGTGTGTAAAAGAAAGAAAAGAATCACTGACAATCTGCACTGTCCAGCACAGAACTTTGGCTTACACTCAACTTCATGAAATACTCTGGAAAATCTTAAAATGGTACCTCAGGACCACGGTCAACAAACTACAATCAATGTTTGAATTTTAAATTGCTCTCAGAAAGAACATTCAAATGGAAAATGTCAAAGCAGTGGGACCTGATGAGATACCAGAAGAAGTATAGATCTGTCTCAGTGAATATGGGGTTCAGGTCTTGAATAAACTATTCAACTGTGTTCCGAGAAGCAAAGTATTTTGGTACCAATATTTAAAGGAAATGGGGACATCCAAGAATTCAAATCCACCGAGGAAGTAAACTCCAACCACATACCTTTAAGATATGGGAGAGCGTTATAGATCAGAGATTAAGAAAAGTAGTGGAAATCCATGAAGATCAATTCAGATTCCTGCCCAGAAGAAGCACCACAGATGGCATTTTGGATTTGAGACAAGTAATGTTGAAATACCGGGTAGGTCAAAGTAAAGGCCCGGTCACACCTTGACGTTTTAACCAACTTATGCCGATTTTTGAATTTTTTTTTCTAAAACGCTGGCACACGTTGAATACGTTATGGGTAAGTTTTGATAACATTGAGAGCACGCTGAAAAACACTGCCATACGTCGTTGTACGCTGGCTTTAAACGTTGTACTTTTTGGTTGTCCTCAAATTTTTTCATGCTTGAAATTTCACGACGTATGCCGGCGTATAACTCACACGTTCCGCTACGCTGGCCACAAGTTGTATGCACGGTCTGCGATCGTTGACAGACGTCAACACATGCTACTTGTAAGTTAATCATAAGTTGAGACACGCCGAGGTAATGTTTAGCGTACCCGAAACTTATTTCTAACCTATGATTAACGTGTTGTTGGCACGTTACGTGATCGTTGCCACACATCGACAGACGTTACTTTAAAGTTACTCATAGGCTGAAAGACGTCCGTATAATGGATAGTCCTTGCGTCAGCATCCACGGCCTCGGCCAGGACACTTATTTGCAGCATTCTTCAAACTTTTCTTCGGCATGACGAGGATGTTCACACTTCGATGTCTCGCTTGGCGATGATTCCAATTGTCCATCAGCAGCGTCTATTTAAAATAGTCGAGTTTGAGCGTTTTAACACGTTCAGAAGAAACACTTCAAATTTCAAAACCACAGCGTCAAAAAACAAAGGCGAGTGATAGCAATTTAAATCGTTCATTGTATACAATGAAAATTGAGTGGTACCGTTTAAAAGTCGTTGAGTGTAAAAACATCCAATTGTTGAGCGCAAGCGTCTACTTTCAATAGTGGGGTTTGAGCGATTTAGCACGTTCAATAGAACGATTAAAATTTCCGAGCGCCAGCATCAAAAAACAAAGGCGAGTGACAGCAATTCAAATCGTTAATTGTAAACAATGAAAATAGCTGAGTGGTACCGTTTAAAAGTCGTTGAGTGTAAAAAAAATCCAATTGTTGAGCGCAAGCGTCTACGTTCACTAGTGGAGATGCAGCCATTTAAATCGTTGAGTGGCAGCCTATGAATAGCAAACCCTACGTCACCGGCAAAGATAAACTGCCGCACGATGTGGATAAGTTAGGCTATCGTTGGGCATAGTTTGTGAACGCCGGCTTCACAATAATTATTCGTTGGTATATCGTATGTATAACTTATCAAAGCGCTCTATGCACATTATTAGTTCATTGTGCATTTGTCCAACCCGTTATGAATAGACCTAAATCGTAAAAACAAGCTATAGCTCATTGTTGAAAAAGCCCCATAAAAAATTAGCCGTGAAGAACTTCGAACAATGGTGAAAACATGTCTCCTACCCGTGGACTGCGGACGCAAGGACGATGCATCATAAACCACACCCTCCCCCTCACACTCACCTACTACTGCCAACATGAACAAACTACGACTATTACTAATACTAATACTGATACTGATACTGATACTGTTACTGCTGACATGGACATCGACTCAAAAAGGACTCGAAAACACTGTTGAGTTCCCCTTTTATGAGCAGCATTTTATATACCAATTCCCAAAACCGCTGGGAACACGTCTTTATATGGCAGTTGTAAGCTAGAAACACGTTCATTTATTTTTTTTGTCGACCGGAAGACGTCATTAGAATACGTCTACATACGTCGATGTGTGTTGGGACTACGTAAAGAATTGGTTCAAAGCACGTCAAACATCAGTTAGAAATAAGTTTCACGTAGAGAAGACATTACCGCGACGTGTTTCGACTTATGAGTAGCTTATAAGTAGCCTTTGTGGACGTGTTTAAGCGTCCACATATCATGTGTAAAACTTATCCCCATCGCATGCGGAACGTGTGTCATACGCCGAGTGCGTCCAAAAATTTTGAACATGTTTAAAATTTCTTGACGTACTCTACTTAGTACGACGTATGATAGCGTACTTTAGCGTTCTACTCACGTATACCAAACTTACTCATACCGTATTTGACGTGCCCCAACGTTTTAGACACATTTTTCTAAGGTCGGCATACGGTGGCAAGATCGCCAAGGTGTGACCGCGATGTTGTCACTTCCATTTCTAGGGCAGTTATGATTCGAATCGTTGTGCGTCAGCCTTTTAATAGGCTACGTCACAACATCGTCGGAGATGCGTGCAGCGCGCTATGCCTAAGTTAGACTATCGTTGGGCATCGGTTGTGTAGGCCGACAACAGGTTCAGCATTCGTTGGTATAAGTTATCTATAACACAACGAAACGTTCTGTGTCCATTACCAATGCGTTATACATAAGACCAAGTCGCTATGAATACATCCGAATCTTTAAAAAAAACATCAAAAGTTCAACGTAAGCTAGCATTTTACATACATTTTAATACGTTGCCATCGCTGGCTAAAACGTCAAGGTGTGACCGGTCCTTTAGTCTGGCATGGCATTGGAACACAAATCCTTCAACAAAGTGTATTTTCAGCAGAGATTCTCAGGGTTCATGAAACTTTTCTGCAAACCCTTTATGCATTTAAATTCCTCTTCAATTACAGTTGTAACCTTTCAGGAATGCTTGATTAATGTTACCTTGGCAACCAGGGCCGGATTTACTTGCTTGTGGGCCCGAGGCCAAACCTAATCTTTTCAAGCGATCCCATCTATATGTGGAGGTTGAGAAGAAGTTATATAAGGCTTGTAAAAACTGAAATATGAAACAGGCGCAAGGCAACTGCTGGCAGCTGATGTTCCTTCAAGGTTCAAGGAGTGACCTGCACAAGGGACATAATATGCCAGGGGATTCATAATCTTTATTATGGCTTGCAGACCAGTGTAAATGCCAGACATATTGGCAGCATTGTCATAACTCTGGCCTCTCATGTCACACAAATCAAGACCAACATCTTCGATTAATTGTGCAACAGTTGAGGTTATGCTCTCTGCACCATGGTCATGCATGTCGATGAACTTCAGAAATCGCTTAACAGGTTTACCGTCAGGTTTTACATAACGAACTATCAATGTAATTTGGTCAGTATGACTAACATACGGTGAGGAATCACCACTAACTGAATAATATTTGGCTTGTTTCACTTTACTTATAATAACTGAGTGAATTTCTTCAGCCATCGGATTGATCATATCATCAGAAATCGTTTTTGAGAGATATGAAGTCTTTCCACTACCTACATCACCATACTTACCCAGATGCTGTGAGTAGGGTAAGAATACTGATTCTGGCTCACTTTTCCCCATATAAATGAATGGGGGATTTTCAGCGATTCATATTTTTTTCCCTACAAATAAATCCCCTTTTTATCCCAAGGTATATTTATTTGTCTCCCCTTTTAACTTGGAGGTTGAACCTCATTGAATTGAACACCTGGGGGTTGAACAGCTCACTCATTGAACCTATAAAGATTTGTTCATTCTCAAATTCCTTCAATAGTTTAATTTTCTTTGCACAATAATCCCCATCTAAAATATTGACAAACAAAACATTTGAATCTTTATATTTTTTAAGATACCCCATTTGTGTCATTACGAAATGATAAACTTCTCTTAATGCTCTTGTTTGACCACCTCCTGAGCCACAGGTTATTTTTTGTTAAGCCCCGCCCACTTTTCTTTAAGCCCCGCCCACTTTTGCTAAGCTCCGCCCACTTTCCACAAGGTATTCAATAAGCCCCGCCCACTTTTCTTTAAGCCCCGCCCACTTTTCCTAAGCCCCGCCCACTTTTGCTAAGCTCCGCCCACTTTTCATGAGGTATTTTTTAAGCCACGCCCACTTTTGCTAAGCCCCGCCCACTTTTGCTAAGCTCCGCCCACTTTTCATAAGGTATTTTTCTAAGCCACGCCCACTTTTCCTAAGCTCCGCCTACTTTGCTAAGCCCCGCCCACTCTTACATCATTTCCAGTTCATCTCTGACTCACAAAGAAATCACTAGAAAATTACAGGATGTTATGGTTTTGAAAAATTTCCCAATGAAGGCTTGCCTAGGCTTGCCCAGGGAATTTCCAAAGGAAACCACACCCACCAGTCTTTCTCTATAAAAGCTTCAAACCCAGGCTCCATTTTAAACATTTGTTTTTGCTGGCAATGGTGTTCTGTGTGCTTGTTTCGAACTCTCTGTCTTCTATGGAACTAAACCTTCAAGTTGATGAACTGGATTCAAACCTCTTATCTATTGAGGTAAGATTTTTTATTTTCCTATTTTCAAACTTTGATTGAAGCATACTCATTTAATAATTAAATAACTTAATTAATACATTATTATTTTCTCTCACAGGAAATTGTATCTGAAATACAAAATGAAAATACTGCTTTTGCTACAACTTGGGGGAAATTGTTGGCTTGGTTGAAGACCTTGAGTGGGATGACTTTGGTGTTCCTTGGAACTCTCTGTCTTGTATGGAACTAAACCTTCAAGTTGATGAACTGGATTCAAACCTCTTATCTATTGAGGTAAGATTTTTTATTTTCCTATTTTTAAACTTTGATTGAAGCATACTCATTTAATAATTAAATAACTTAATTAATACATTATTATTTTCTCTCACAGGAAATTGTGTCTGAAATACGAAATGAAAATACTGCTTTTGCTACAACTTGGGGCGAAATTGTTGGCTTGGTTGAAGACCTTATGAGCGACCAAGACCCACAGAACGAGTTCGTCCTTGATGACCCAACCAAAGAGTTATACCTTGGAGACCAGCAAAATCCTGAAAAAGAGTTTTACAGCAATAGTACTCATTGTGAGTTATCAAGACAATACCCACTGAACAAGTTATACCTTGATGAGCCAGAATACAAGTTTTACCTTGGAGACTCACAAATTTTGAAAAAATCAGTAAATGAGTTCTGCCTTGATGGTTTAAATAACTACCTTGGAGACTCAGGAAAAGGGTTCTGCCAAGATGGTTCTAAATATGGGGCCTACCTTGGAGACTCACAAATTTTGAAAAAATCAGTAAATGAGTTATCCTTAAGAGACTTTGTAAGTTGGTTTTACTTTGAATACTTGAAATGTGGGTTCTGGATTGATAACTCACAATGTGATACATATCTTGGAAACTCAACGGGAATGTGGTTATACCTTGAAGACTTGGAAAGTTGGGTTTATGTTGGACACTTGAAACTTTTTTGGGGGCTTTTATTTATTTATTTATTTATTTATTATTATTATTATTTTATTTATTTATATTTTGAAGACTTTTGGAGTTGCTATCACTCTTTGGGATCTAAACCTATCGATGTAGTTCTTTGTCGGATGGTGCTTGATGGGAGCAAGATCAAGAAAGTTCTGGGAAGAAAGTGCAGGCTTACTCCCCCTTTTACGTCATCAAACCTGAAAGCCTTAAAAGACAGAATTGGAAAAAGAGAAAAAAAACGTAAAATATATATATATATATATATATATATATATATATATATATATATATATATATATATATATGTGGAAATCTCATTTTGAAAAAGACTGTGTTGGGTGAGGATTGAGTTGGGGTTGAGATTTTGAATGTGAGGGTTGGGGTTGAGATTTTGAATGTGAGGGTTGGGACACACACACACATACACATCAACAAACAAAAGTTAAGCCTTGACTATTCAGTTGAGGATTCTGTGTTTGGGGTTCACAGATCTAAGAACGTCAGTAGGGTAAGAATACTGATTCTGGCTCACTTTTCCCCATGTAAATGAATGGGGGATTTTCAGCGATTTATAATTTTTTTCCCTAAAAATAAACCCCCTTTTTATCCCAAGGTATATTTATTTGTCTCCCCTTTTAACCTGGAGGTTGAACCTCATTGAATTGAACACCTGGGGGTTGAACAGCTCACTCATTGAACCTATAAAGATTTGTTCATTCTCAAATTCCTTCAATAGTTTAATTTTCTTTGCACAATAATCCCCATCTAAAATATTGACAAACAAAACATTTGAATCTTTATATTTTTGAAGATACCCCATTTGTGCCATTACGAAATGATAAACTTCTCTTAATGATCTCATCTGACCACCTCCTGAGCCACATATCATTTTGAGATTATAGTAAATTGTTTTTTCATTGTTCAATTGATAACCATCAAAGTTTTCAGTCCATTCAAGGATATTCATTTTATCTTTACATCCTCTAACTTACTAGTTTTTAAATTAATTCGCTTATTTGTTTTATTTACCTTTGTTTTAGTTATTTTTTCAATAAGACTTATTTGATATTTTTCACATTCATTATGTTTTCCATTTATATACCAAGACTGAGATTTTCTCCACTCTTTAGTTTGATTAATACTTGGTTTAACCATTTATATATTGTGAAAACGCGGCGGTAGCCCTTAAAAACCCTAACCCATCTTCCCATCGTTAAAACATAATCTATTTTATACACTCTATCATACAATATCCATATGGAACACAATCTATTCCATTATCTAAAATAAATCTCTTATCATCAAAGGCTCCTAATGCCTTTTTATTTACTTCTTCACTATATATGTTATGTTTATAACTTCTTATTGTATTCATTTTCCTATATTCTTCTTTCTTATTCATCAAACAATTATAATAATTTCTAAAAGTTATTGATTTCTTTATTACATATTTCTTTATTCCCTTTAACCTCTTATCAATCTGTTCACCATACTTATAAGCATATGCCTTTGCTCTCAATCCAATAAACTCACTCATTACTTTTCCACCCAACTCATCCTTAAACTTACCAATAACCTTTTCATTCTTTTTGGAAAATAACTCACTCTTCTTGCTGAAATTACTTGTATCATATACTCCAATATTTTTCTTCATATCTTCATAAACATCATCAGTTTTTATATCTAAGATAAAACTATCAGTATCCATATACAACAATGAAACATTTTCACCATACTCTTTCTTTAAGTCATTATACAAATAATCATACATCAATATCTTTGATAAATCAAGAACTGCTGTTCCAATATAAATTGGTTTATCCATTACAATACTTTCCTTTTTCATATGAATTGCAGAAAAGTTCTCTGAAAAAACCTCTTCTCTCTCAAAACTTGGTTTATTTATCAATCTCGAAGCTTCTTTCCAAGATGTTGCGAATCTAATGTTTTGCCTGTTTCTAACATTTTCCATAGTCTTTCCAAATACAGCATTATTCATTAATTTATAAAAGTCCCCTTCAAATTTTACTTTTGTATTTGCTCTCATATCTGTATTGAATTGAATATACTTTTTCACCCAAGGACTTTGTTTAAATTTTAAAACTCTATGAATTTTAGCTACTCTCAATCCTTCTCTCAAAAACTGTTTTAAGCTTCTCTGATGCAAAACATATCCCTCTTTATCATAGAATGTTGTTAATAACTTTTCTGTTGATTTACCTTTAATATTAAAACTTTTATGATAATCACTTAACCATTCTTTCTTTGGAGTTTCTTTCTCACATGCAAAAGGAAGATCTTTATGCTTATTATGAAGATCACTCGGGTACCTCAAATCAACTTCAAAATAATAACCTTCTTCTTCGTCATTCAATTCCTCTTGAGAAGAAATAACAATATTCATCAAAGCCTTTTCATAATCCTTTTCTTCCACCCACTCTAATTTACCATAAGGTAGAGATTGAGACATTGCCCATCCATACAAATTATTAGCATCAAAATACATCAAATAATTACTATCTTTTTCACTATCATAATTTGGGAGATATTTATTATTTGCTTTCGCATATCTTTTTGAACATACTTGTGATATTCCACCTCTCTTTGACTTCTCAATCATCAAAAGCATATCAACATCACTGATTAAATCTATATCTTGTTTTGTCATTTTCAACATTGCACTCCAAGCCAAACCAGGAGCTGTGAAATAGTGGGCAGGGTCTAATCCATAACAATTTTTATTATGACAGAGTGTTCTAAAAGCCTCAAACACATCAGCGAACAATAAAACATCTGTTTTTAGATATAAATCATGATATTCTCCAAGGTTCTTTATCTTAAATATTTTCCATATTTCTTGTGCGTGTTTATATTCCTTATCACTTATCTCTTCTTCATAAAGGTTATTATAGAAACTTTCTTTTGAAGGAAGTTGTGTTTCTTTAAATCTCATAAATGAATCCATATAATCATAAGGATAAATTCCCTTACTTGTAAGAATTTTCTCTTTACTTTGAATTTCATTCCTTGTTTGAATTTCCTCTCTCGTAAGAATTCCTTCTTTAATCAGAATTTCATCTTTAATCTGAATTTCCTCTTTAGTTCGAATTTTCTTTATAATTAGAATTTCATCTTCAGTTAGAATTTCTTCATTAATTAGAGTTTCCTCTTTACTTTGAATTCTCTCTTTAATCTGAATTTCCTCTTTAGTGAGAATTTCCTCTTTTGGAAAGAATGAATTAAGATTTGGAAAAGAGTCCGTGGAGCTTAGATTTGATGCGAGGTAGGCTAGTGGTGTTCCCATAAACTTGTAAGAATCTAAAAACCTAATACGAGTTAAAGGTTTTGTGAATATCATTTTTGAAAATGAAATATACTTTTGACTTGTGTTTGTTATGGCAGAAATATTCCCTGGTGTTTTTGAAAGTTCATTTATAAATAGATGTGTATCATAGTTGGCGCTGTTGTGAAGAAAGACTGGAATAAAAGAAGGTAATTTATAATTAAGATTACAACAGGAATGAGCGGGACCTCTATATTTACCAGTAAGATGACAATGGTCTCTAACTTTAGACTCCTTAATTTCCCCCTCACAAATATGACAGATATTGTTCATTCTAAATTCTAATTTTTCTTCTTTGGTTAATTTCATCAGTTCATTTGTTTCTTTCATTAATTTAGTGAGTCTTATACAATCCTTTTCTAATCGTTTTACAAACTCTTGTGAAGCATTTTTTCCACGATAATGTTCAAGTTTGTTATACTTTTCTCCAACAGATGATTTGATATAATAACAGAAACCACAAGGAATATGTTTTTGATATTTATTTGTATATGGTTCTTTTGGATTAGGAGAAGCAGTATTTATCTTTTTAAGGATACATTCAAAATCAGCATATATCACAAATGGGTGCATGATAGATTTATTATAATCTTCAAAATAAATCTTTTCACCAGGTTTAGGCATTGTAATTACAGCTGATTTATGATTACTACAATATTTTGAATGTTGTTCTAATCGTTCTTTTGTATGAAATGAATTAAGACATCGCTTACAAGGATATATTTTGTTTGCTGTTCTGAATACCTGAGAAGAGATTAATCTTGATAAATTATTGATGTATGTGTAATGTGAATTCTTTCCAACACTAAAATATAAAAGGTCAATGTGTGTTTCTTCATTTTTATAGTTGTTTGAAATTTTTAATATTTGAACTTTGTTTGTATCCGTTAATCCATATACATTAATAGAAAGATTATTCTTTTTCTCAAATTTAGGAATATCTGTTAATGGCATTGGGAATTTAAAATCTTTAATGTCCAAGGTATTCTCATATTTCATATATTGTTTTACTCTTTCTGAATTACATTTTGGTGGATGTAAGTGAGCAAGAACAGACCAGAGAAAACATTTATTATCATTGTTCTTAATATTAACAACTGCCTTCTTTAGTTTTATTTCTTTTGGTAATTCAATATAAGAAGAAGCTTTAAGAGGGTTTGATTTTAGAATGTGTATATCTAAAAAGATGATTTTTTTAATATTGAATCCACTTCCTACCACTGTATTATCAACATCCTCCTCTTGTCTTGATAGTTCTTCATAAACCCTACTATTCAAAAAATCTTGAAATGATGTTATAAAATGAAGATCTGTTCTCATATAAGGAGTTTGTTCTTCATCTTGTCTTTTCATATTCATTTTCACTCCCATATAAAACTTTAAAGTTTTCATTTCTTTTAATGTCTTTTTAATAAATTTTTCAACATCGGGTTTCACTATTTCAATTGATTCAGCTATTGATGATGGACCGGGTTCTCCAAATTGAAAAATCCTTATTTTTATATGCCCTTTAAATGTCTCATCAGTGTTTTTAATATAATAGTCTCCCTTTACTTTAAACTCATTTTTCTTGTGTTTTTGTGATTGAAGATGTTGATTATAACTACTCTTCAAAACATCCTTTGAACAGATATCACAATGTTTTCTTTCCAACTCAAGAGGAGATATTTGATGAAATAGATTAAATGTGTGTTTGTTGGTTCGGAGGTGTTTTCTATAATGTTTATATTCGTGATTACAAACATCGCAGTACGTTGTATTCACCATATTTATAGAATAAAACTTTGCTTAAACTAAAATTTTCTTGATGAAAATTTCGTTTAATTTATAGGTGAATCTGTGCTTAAAAACATTTTATCCTCCAACTTTTTCACTTAATAAATACAATGTTTCAAGACACAAAAGACAAGTTTCAATCAATCTCTTCATCTGTTAAAGATACTGAGAAATATGTCAAGGATGTAAAATTGAACAAAGATAAATATAACAACTATTGGATAAAAACTATTATGGTAAATAATATGAGTTCTTCAATTTCCTTCAGTGGAAGGGCTTTTAGTATACCTGGTAGAACATCAATTAAAGTATCTCTAACAAAAGTTTCTCCTCTCCTTCTAGTAATATATTCAAAACTAGAAAAAGCAATGAAACAAGAAAAAGTATCAAAGAACAAAAACCTTATGGATGAAGCTTTAGAAAGAAAAGATAAGACCATCTGTAATATGCAAGGAGAAATTTGTATTTTTTTCAACAACCCTAAAGATGTAAATCTTGATGAAATAAAGGATGTTAATATATCAGGTGAAATGACATTTCGTTCAATAGTAGTTAACGATAATTTTAAAATTACCTTTAATATAAAAAATGTTGTCGTTGAATCTGATAATGAAAAAAGTATATCGATATCGATGGTAATATACAACTGAAAGTATAGATGAATTTCAGTTTAAGTAAAGTTTTACTTTATAAATATGCTAGACTTTCCTGATTCTCCATATGACAAATTTGAGAATTGTCCTGCGTGTGAAAGACGGGGATTAAACACAGAGTCAAAAGCCTATAAACAATGTATATTCTGTGATTATCTTCTAATTAATGATAATAAAAAATATAAAAAGGAAAATAATTCTTTTAGATTTACACCAAAAATGAATTACTTTACAAGATTGATTAGAGAAATGAATGTAAAGTATGAGGATGATAACACACCTTTCCTTACAAGGGAAGAAACTGAACGTATAAGAGAAATGTTCAAAGGATTGTTGTTGTATATTATTCATGGATGTAATTTTCAGGGAAATATCAACACAAGATATTGTATAAATAAAATAATGGATTATCTTGAAATTAAACCTGAACTTAGGATAAAATATAGAGTTTCTAAAAAAGCTAATAATAAATTAAATAACCTGTTTTTCAAATATATAAATGAATGATTTTTTACCTATTTGGGAAAATAAGATAAAATTTAACAACCATAAAAATCTCCCAAATTCATTAAGATGTCTCATAGTTGGTTCAAGTGGATGTGGAAAAACCTGCTTACTTTTAAAAATGCTCCTCACTCCCAACTTTTTAGATTATGATAATTTAATAATTTTCACAAAGTCGAGTTTTCAACCAGAGTATCAACTACTCTCACAAGGTTTTAATGCTGGTCTTCAAAAAGAAGATATAATAGGTTTATTTAAATGTCAAAAAAACCTAAATGATTATAACATTGAAGATATAATTCAACTATTTTGTGATACACAGAGATGTAAAAAGAAATCAAATCTTATAACTTGTATTCTTAGTGATAATACGGATGATATACCGTCTCCCCAAGATTTGGATAAATCAAAAAAGAACCTCGTTATCTTTGATGATTGTGTTAATGAGAGAAACCAAACGGTAATGGACAGCTACTACACAAGAGGGAGACATTCTTCTTGTAATTGTATTTATCTTAGTCAATCGTACTTTCAACTTCCTCGTCGTTCCATCAGAAACAATGCTAATACTTTTATTTTATTCAAGTTAAATTCAATAGATATCAATAATTTTTGGAGAGATAATTGTTCTACATTATGTAGTAAAAAGAAATTTGAGGATTATATGAAGCACACGTCTGAAAAATATAAATATATTGTTGTGAAACAAGATGAGATATTAAGGGATATATTTTTTGTTTTATAAGCAATTACATATATAAATGACAACTATTATTATAAATCTTGTGGGTAAATCTGCTTCTGGAAAAAACTTTCATAAATCAAGGTTCTTGTGTAGTACAAATGAGAATATTGTAAATTTACTTAAAAAACACCCCGTGATACGCATTGTATCAACAACAACTAGAGCAATAAGACCTGGAGAAGTAAAAGGTGAAGATTATCACTATATTTCAGTGGAGGAACATATGCGATTGAGGAATGAAGGACAAATATTTGAGGAGGTTTCTCTTGGTACAACAAAATATTCACATTGTTAGAGTGAGTTAAAGAAACTAAAATCTGGTGGTGTTGGGATATTAGAAACTAATCCAGAAGGAACGAGACAAATTATTAAATATCTGAGCGGAGTGAAGATTTTATCATTCGGTTTTGATGTTGATGAAGAAACTCAACACAAACGTATGAAAAGCAGAGATGCAAGGATTAGTGAAGAAGAAATTACAACTCGCATTAATGTTAATAAAGAATTTGATGAAATATTTAAAGAAAAGGATTTATTTGAACACATCGACTTGAATGATGAAGAAAAGGAAAATTTCCCTGTTGATCTTTACAATTCATTAAATGATATTTTACAATAAATAAATGGATACAAAAGAAAGAGCAAGAAGATTTAAGGAACATCAAGAGTTGGTTTCAAAAGTTGTAAAACAACAGGAAGACATAAAGAAGAAACGCAGACAGAAACTAACGGGCGAAGAAGCATTTGAAAAAAACAAGAGAAATTTTTTAAACCACTTTTAAAAACTTCCCAAGAAAAAATGAAAGATGTTTCCACAGTTCCCACAGTAGAATATACTCCTAGAAAGCTTCAAATGTTAAAAGATTTCAGTCAAATGACGGAGGAAGAATTAGAGCATATTGGAGAATTAGAACATGATGAAGGTTTATTTCAACAACTGGAAGAGATTAATCAACCGCCTGATTATATTGTGAATGCTGTTCAAAACAATGAATATTCAGCAGATTCAAAAACCAAAGCAGGACTCATTCCAACAGAACAACCAGCAATATTTCATCTTGTTCAAGAAAAGGTATTGATATTTAATGATGAATTAAGGTTCTTAAGTTCTGCTCAACCCCCTGTTAAACTAACTCCGAGATTAATGTTTCTTCTCACAAAAGATGGAAGGCAAGGTTCAACTGTGAGGGATGAATCAAAGTATATTGATAAACCATTGGATATGGAAAATAATGATGATAGAGTATATATTGATTTGCTGAACACTCTAAATTATAAGGTTATTCTTTCTGGTAAAAGTAGGAAGAATGAGAAGGAGAAACACATTATTCAGGCTTTAAGTATCCTTGGTTCAGGTATTAGTTTTCTTCCAAATGACCCATCGCAATTAGTTAATAGACTGTTATTGTTGTTCAGCAGTAAGAAGGCTGGAAATAACAATTGTTTTAATGAAGCATCAGCCATTTTAGACCAGTTGATGAACATGAAAATAATTAATAAATCTCAATATAAAGACATTTTATCTCATATTAAATAAGATGAGAAGCACAATCCTGAGTTTTAATTTCACAACAAGCGACCACACATCTTCATTCCCATACCCACTACAACTTGACACAACAAAAGAATATGAGGCATCTTTATTGTCCATGGAGACTTATAATACCTTATTTAATATAACCGAGAAAAATGACAAGTTTAGTTATAATCCGGGAAGTGGATACAAAACGATAACAGTCTCACCCGGAGCATACGAGATTTCTCAAATATCTTCCGAAATTGCTCGTCTTATGAAAGAACAGGGTGATGAACCAAAAAATATTATTATAAACATTCAAAAACATACTTCAAAATCAACGATTAAAGTTAAAAATAACTACAAGGTTGATTTCACAATTGATAATTCATTTAGAGAGTTATTAGGTTTCTCCTCAAAAAAGATTGAAACTAATGGGACGTTTTACAGTGATAATGTCATTCAAATATCCTCAGGAATAAATTCGGTGTTAATTCACTGTGATTTGATTGATGGTGCTTATAATGATGGATTAAAAACAAATACAATATTTTCATTCAGCGCATACTCAACCCCAATTGGTTATAAATTCAATATGGAGCCTAAAAATTTGGTTTATCTACCTGTGTCAGGAAAAACCATACACAGAGTAAATTTTAGGATAACCGACCAAGATAATCGTGTGATTTCTTTTAATGGAGAAGTTATATCCATCAGAATTCACCTACGTGAAGTTTTTCAATAAATAAATACGATGGTTATTGTGAGGAAGCACGAGTTGGGAAAATATAAAATAATTACAGGGGATGGGATGTTCCTTTCCCGTACTACAAGGGTGAAGGTATGTATCTTGGTAGAGGATACTATAAACCTAAGAGACAAAGGGGTGTCGGACATCAATTTAGAGGAGATGGGATAATTGATACTCTCATGGGTATTGGTTCAACTATTCTTAAACATAAAGACCTAATTTGTTCAACTGCTTCTGCTGTGGGAAATGTAGCAGGTGCTGTAAAGAGTATAAAAGATGCTCAGAAAGAATCTCATAAATTACAAGCAATAAAAGAAATTAAGAAAGGTAAAACTCAGTTGTCCCCCCAAGAACGACAGAAAATAATTCAAATACTTGGATCAGGGTTTCAAAAGTTTTAACATCTTTTTTCCTAAATAAATACAAGTATGGAAGCAATTAATAGTATCTATGATTTGGATGATACTATTATTATCTCAAACTCCACTAAAAAAGAAGATTACTTCAAGGTAAATGCAATAACTGGAACAGACTGGAATACAAATGGTACAAAAAGTTTTGAAATAAATAATCAACAAACCTATTTGAATCTCTCCGAAAGTTTCTTGTTGTGTAAATTTAAATTCACTAAGGCTGGGAATAACACAAACGCTACACTTGTAAATGATTTCTTCTGGAAAATGTTTGATAGTGTGCGATTGTATATTGGAACACAAGAAGTTGAAGCGGTTGATTATGTCTCTGCTGTATCTGAAATGATGAAATTTACACTCTATACATTCAGTGATAGAATGGGAAAGGGGTCTGTCGAAGGTTTTATTCCTGATATGTCAACGGGAACAAACACAGACCCTGGATATATTCAAAGGAAAGGAATGTATAATGATGATACAAAAGCAGAAAATAGTTTTACTGTGGCAGTTCCTCTTAAAGGTATATTTGGATTTTGTGATTATGATAAAGTTCTGTATGGTCTTAAAATTAGATTTCAACTACAAAGGAATGATAATGAAAATAGATTGCTTTTTGGTGTTGGTAATGCTTTTGGTGATCAGAATAAATTTGTAATTGAGGAGATGAGTTGGTATATCAGTGAATATACTCCTAATCTTAAAACAGAAGAGATGTTGAATCGAAGACTTAACTCAAAAAAACCACTCAGTGTATCATACCTCAAAAGAAGATGTCAACACGTTAAACTCAATCAAACTACTTACACGTGGAATTTGGGTGTTCTGGAAGGAAAGCCACGATATCTGTGGATGATTTTTAAAAAGCCAGATGGTGATACTGCGACTGATAAGAATAATGCATTGAGTGATAATGCTAAGGTGAAACAACTTCGCGTTTCTCTAGATGGAACATTTTATCCACGAGATAGATTGGAAATTAATTGGGAAAAAAATGATTTTGCTGAAGCATACAAATCTTACCAAAAGGTGTGTGAAAGTAATGGAAATAAAGAACCTATTTTGGATATGACAGCATTTAAAAGTTTGTATACAATCTATACGTTTGACCTGAGCGCTCAAAAAGAAACTATAAAGTCTAATCGAGTGGATACTTCCCTATACATTGAAAGAGGAGAGAGTGACGAAGTTGATACATATTGTTTGCTTTTGGAAGAAACAGAATTGCAGATTAATACAGATAATGGTGTGATGATTAGTCTCACATAATTTTTTTGTTAAATAAATGAGTGGCAAAGTACCAACTGGGGTATATGTTAATCAAATCAATCTTCATAAACTATCATCTTGTGTTCAAAATCAAAAGCCTTGTACGATTAACGTTAATACAATTCAGAGAAAAGGAGCAGTAAGAATTGATGTTTTGCTCACAAGAGAACAGGTTAAAATCTTGAATGACACTGGCTCACTTAAAATTAAAATGACAAAACCAATGTTGAAAAAATATTCAATAAGAGAGACGAGTGGAGGATTTCTCCCATTTCTAATTCCTTTATTTGCTGGTTTAAGTGCGGTTGGAGCATTGACGGGTGGTATTTCAACAGCGGTCAAAACTGCCAACGAAAGGAAGGCTCAACTCCAGGCTCAAAAATAATTGGAAAGACATAACAAAGAGTTGGAGAAACAAATTAGTGGAAGTGGTGTAATTGTAGATTTTGCTGAAAAACTTGAAGGTCTGCCTGATAAAGCGAGATTGTTAGTTGGAGATATGCTTTCTTCTATAGCACAAGCAGGTGTAAAATTAACGAAAAGAGGTAATGGATTATATCTTTCTAATAAATAAATGAGCATTGATGAGTGGTTGAAAGAATTTGGAAAGAATACAACATCAAATTTACAACTTACCAAATATTGTAAGAAATTAAAAATTCATAATGTGGTTATTTGTATGAGAGATGAATTAACAAATGTGTCGAAACATACAAAGAATATTATTATGAACTTAGAAGATAATGATGGGAACGGTTCTCATTGGGTTTGTATTTTTAATAGTCAAGACAAATATTATTTTGATAGTTTTGGTCTTCCACCACCTGTTGAAGTCATAAAATTCTTACAGAATGGTGTTTATCAAACATTTCAAGTCCAAGAATTAAATTCCAAGTGTTGTGGTCAATTATGTCTATATGTGTTATTTCAACTCAACAAAAATAAAAAATTTTATGATATTATTTTTAATCTAATATAAATGACTTATGTTGGTAAAGATGGTTCTATCTTTGGTATATCTCAAGAACTGGATATTGATTTATCAAATTATTATACAAAGGCACAGGCTGAACGATATAAATATAATATAAACAAAAATATTAACATGAAAAATGCTTATAAATTAAAAAATTATCCAAGCCCGACTGACGCGAATGACTTGGTGAGATTAAGCGATTTATCACAATATATATACTTAAATAAAACGGCTGTGTATTCTAAAGATACAGAAGTGTTGATATTATCTCCAGGTCATACAGAATTCACAGTTCGAATTAAAATAAATTTTTATAAAGAAGGGCGTATCGTTTGTATGAGAATAGAACAATGGGGGTATGATATGAATGATTTAGGGTATAATTGGTCATTTAAAATTAACCTCGAAGACCTGGAACAATTAAATCAGTCTCGTAAGGAAGAATATTATCCACTTGGTATCGAGAATGAGTTTTGTGGAGCCACGATTAGTAAACAACAAATAAAAGAATTTAATAAGGGTAAATATAATAATGGTTTTGCCCTTGTTTATCTCATGAAAACAGAAAAAACAGGATTATATATAATAAGTAAGGAAATACAAAATGATTTAACTATGGGAAGATGGGGAGGTGTTTCGTGCCATAATATTATTCTAACATATATTTCTAATACATAAATGACAGCAAGAAGGCTTCAAGAAAATTATCATTTCTGTGTCCAAGCATACCTTCAAGAAAAGGGTATTCGGTATTTTAATAAATATGTTCTACAACAAAAGAATGAGGTATTTTCAATAAAAGATTGGCATTATGCTGATGTTGATAAACCGACAACTTTAGATTTAATTAGAATGTTAAATAATGAAAAAATTATAAGGTTAAGAAAAGGTAAGGCTCTTTTAGAAATTCAAAAGAAATTTTATTGGTTTCCTGTTGTAAAAAATTATTTTGGATACAGGAATAACAAGAAATCCTGATGAATATATGTATAATATTCTATGGGGTGTAAACGATTCAAGTATAGTAAGGGATGAGGAAGGAATTGAAGAAGAGAGGGAAGAGGAGGAAAAGGAGGAGGAGGAGAGAGAGAAGGAGGAAAGAGAGAAGAGAGAGAGGGAGGAAAGAGAGAGAATGAATAAATATCAAAATATGGAAACCAGTGAGATTCAAAAAAGAATAGAGGTATTAAAGAAATTAACTTATCTCACCAGGGAGGAATACAAAGAATTAAAAAGTCTATTTGCAATACTTTCGACAAGACTATCGACATCGAGAAGACATGTATTTTAATTCAAGTTTTTCTTAAATAAATGGAGGAGAGAGTGAAGGCATTTCTAAGGATTCTTTATGTTTTAAAAATTAAGATTCAAATGTGCATGTTGGAAACTAAAAAGGTTTTTGCACTCTGCAGGAATTTTTCTCATAAATAAATGAGTTATTGTCTCAAATGTAAAAAGAAAACTAATACTAAAAATATTTCATATATTAAAAGTAAAAATAACAGGGTTATACAAAAAGGTATATGTTCGGTGTGTGGTTCAAAAAAAAATCAATTTATCTCCAAACACAAACTCGGAGGAGATATACAAAAGTTTTTATCAGGAAGTAAATTTACAACTACTGGAATACCAGGGGAATTACATCTTCCAGGTTATTCTTTCTGTGGTCCAGGCACAAACTTAGATAAAAGATTAGATGAGGCAGACAATCCTAAATCCTGGAGTAAACCAATCAATAGAGTTGATGAAGTGTGCATGAGACACGATATTGATTATGGGAATACCACAACGTTGGAAGAAAAGCATGAAGCCGATAGAGAAATGTTGTATAATTTGTCTCTGATACAAAATCCAACCTTGAGAGAAAAAGTTGATAGGTTCATCGTGAAGAAGATGATTAGTGCTAAATTGAAACTTGGACTTGGAAATTCAAAAAACTTATAGGCTCTAATGATGCCATTAAGACTGAAGAGCAATTAGCTGATGAATTACATAAACCAATATTCACAAAGTTTCAGAGAAGGAAAGTTTATTCCAAGGAAGTTGATTATATCTGGTCTGCTGATTTGATTGAACTCAATAATGATAAGGGGTACAAGTATGCTTTAACCGTTATTGATTTGAGGAGTAGATATGCGTGGGTTGTCCCTTTAAAAAACAAAACAGGTAATACTCTTATGTTAGCTTTTCAACAGATATTTAATAAAAGTAAGAGAAAACCTAAGAAATTGTGGACTGATGAGGGTAGAGAGTTTTATAACAAGACATTTATGAATTTTCTAAAAAATAACAGTATTACATTATACAGTACCTTTAATGAAGGGAAGGCAGTTGTTGTTGAACGTTTTAATCGTACCTTAAAAGAGAGACTATATAAAAAATTCACACAACTCGGTTCACAACAATGGTTATCTTTTATTCAGGATATTGTGGATAAGTATAATGACACGATTCACACGTCAACGAATATGAAGCCATCAGAAACATTTACAAAATTAAAATATGAAAAAGAGATTAATGTCAGAAAACCTAAGTTCAAAGTTGGTGATATCGTAAGAATATATAGGTGGAAATCTCATTTTGAAAAGGGTTTTACTGAACGATGGACGAAAGAACTTTTTAAAATTGTTGATGTAATAGATACAGTTCCTTGGACTTATAAAATATATGATTTGGAAGGAAGAGATTTTAGGTTCATTTTATTCACAGGAATTACAAAAGACAAAACTAAGCAGATAATACACCTTTGTGGACACTAGAGGGACAAGTCCGAGGTGTATAACAGTATATAATGTGTGTCAAGGGGGACGTTCTTAGATCTGTGAACCCCAAACACAGAATCCTCAACTGAATAGTCAAGGCTTAACTTTTGTTTGTTGATGTGTATGTGTGTGTGTGTCCCAACCCTCACATTCAAAATCTCAACCCCAACCCTCACATTCAAAATCTCAACCCCAACTCAATCCTCACCCAACACAGTCTTTTTCAAAATGAGATTTCCACCTATATATATATATATATTTTTACGTTTTTTTTTTCTTCTTCCAATTCTGTCTTTTAAGGCTTTCAGGTTTGATGACGTAGAAAGGGGGAGTAAGCCTGCACTTTCTTCCCAGAACTTTCTTGATCTTGCTCCCATCAAGCACCATCCGACAAAGAACTACATCGATAGGTTTAGATCCTAAAGAGTGATAGCAACTCCAAAAGTCTCCAAAATATAAATAAATAAAATAATAATAATAATAAATAAATAAATAAATAAATAAAAGCCCCCAAAAAAGTTTCAAGTGTCCAACATAAACCCAACTTTCCAAGTCTTCAAGGTATAACCACATTCCCGTTGAGTTTCCAAGATATGTATCACATTGTGAGTTATCAATCCAGAACCCACATTTCAAGTATTCAAAGTAAAACCAACTTACAAAGTCTCTTAAGGATAACTCATTTACTGATTTTTCAAAATTTGTGAGTCTCCAAGGTAGGCCCCATATTTAGAACCATCTTGGCAGAACCCTTTTCCTGAGTCTCCAAGGTAGTTATTTAAACCATCAAGGCAGAACTCATTTACTGATTTTTCAAAATTTGTGAGTCTCCAAGGTAGGCCCCATATTTAGAACCATCTTGGCAGAACCCTTTTCCTGAGTCTCCAAGGTAGTTATTTAAACCATCAAGGCAGAACTCATTTACTGATTTTTCAAAATTTGTGAGTCTCCAAGGTAAAACTTGTATTCTGGCTCATCAAGGTATAACTTGTTCAGTGGGTATTGTCTTGATAACTCACAATGAGTACTATTGCTGTAAAACTCTTTTTCAGGATTTTGCTGGTCTCCAAGGTATAACTCTTTGGTTGGGTCATCAAGGACGAACTCGTTCTGTGGGTCTTGGTCGCTCATAAGGTCTTCAACCAAGCCAACAATTTCGCCCCAAGTTGTAGCAAAAGCAGTATTTTCATTTCGTATTTCAGACACAATTTCCTGTGAGAGAAAATAATAATGTATTAATTAAGTTATTTAATTATTAAATGAGTATGCTTCAATCAAAGTTTGAAAATAGGAAAATAAAAAATCTTACCTCAATAGATAAGAGGTTTGAATCCAGTTCATCAACTTGAAGGTTTAGTTCCATACAAGACAGAGAGTTCCAAGGAACACCAAAGTCATCCCACTCAAGGTCTTCAACCAAGCCAACAATTTCCCCCAAAGTTGTAGCAAAAGCAGTATTTTCATTTCGTATTTCAGACACAATTTCCTGTGAGAGAAAATAATAATGTATTAATTAAGTTATTTAATTATTAAATGAGTATGCTTCAATCAAAGTTTGAAAATAGGAAAATAAAAAATCTTACCTCAATAGATAAGAGGTTTGAATCCAGTTCATCAACTTGAAGGTTTAGTTCCATAGAAGACAGACAGTTCGAGACAAGCACACAGAACACCATTGCCAGCAAGAACAAATGTTTAAAATGGAGCCTGGGTTTGAAGCTTTTATAGAGAAAGACTGGTGGGTGTGGTTTCCTTTGGAAATTCCCTGGGCAAGCCTAGGCAAGCCTTCATTGGGAAATTTTTCAAAACCATAACATCCTGTAATTTTCTAGTGATTTCTTTGTGAGTCAGAGATGAACTGAAAATGATGTAAGAGTGGGCGGGGCTTAGCAAAAGTAGGCGGAGCTTAGGAAAAGTGGGCGTGGCTTAGAAAAAATACCTTATGAAAAGTGGGCGGAGCTTAGCAAAAGTGGGCGGGGCTTAGGAAAAGTGGGCGTGGCTTAGAAAAAATACCTCATGAAAAGTGGGCGGAGCTTAGCAAAAGTGGGCGGGGCTTAGGAAAAGTGGGCGTGGCTTAGAAAAAATACCTCATGAGAAGTGGGCGGAGCTTAGCAAAAGTGGGTGGGGCTTAGCAAAAGTGGGCGGGGCTTAAAGAAAAGTGGGCGGGGCTTATTGAATACTTTGTGGAAAGTGGGCGGGGCTTAACAAAAGTGGGCGGGGCTTAAAGAAAAGTGGGCGGGGCTTAACAAAAAAATAACCTGTGGCTCAGGAGGTGGTCAAACAAGAGCATTAAGAGAAGTTTATCATTTCGTAATGGCACAAAAGGGGTATCTTAAAAAATATAAAGATTCAAATGTTTTGTTTGTCAATATTTTAGATGGGGATTATTGTGCAAAGAAAATTAAACTATTGAAGGAATTTGAGAATGAACAAATCTTTATAGGTTCAATGAGTGAGCTGTTCAACCCCCAGGTGTTCAATTCAATGAGGTTCAACCTCCAAGTTAAAAGGGGAGACAAATAAATATACCTTGGGATAAAAAGGGGGTTTATTTTTAGGGAAAAAAATTATAAATCGCTGAAAATCCCCCATTCATTTACATGGGGAAAAGTGAGCCAGAATCAGTATTCTTACCCTACTAACGTCCCCCTTGACACACATTATATACTGTTATACACCTCGGACTTGGCCCTCGAGTGTCCACAAAGGTGTATGATCTGCTTAGTTTTGTCTTTTGTAATTCCTGTGAATAAAATGAACCTAAAATCTCTTCCCCTTCCAAATCATATATTTTATAAGTCCAAGGAACTGTATCTATTACATCAACAATTTTAAAAAGTTCTTTCGTCCATCGTTCAGTAAAACCCTTTTCAAAATGAGATTTCCACCTATATATTCTTACGATATCACCAACTTTGAACTTAGGTTTTCTGACATTAATCTCTTTTTCATATTTTAATTTTGTAAATGTTTCTGATGGCTTCATATTCGTTGACGTGTGAATCGTGTCATTATACTTATCCACAATATCCTGAATAAAAGATGACCATTGTTGTGAACCGAGTTGTGTGAATTTTTTTTATAGTCTCTCTTTTAAGGTACGATTAAAACGTTCAACAACAACTGCCTTCCCTTCATTAAAGGTACTGTATAATGTAATACTGTTATTTTTTAGAAAATTCATAAATGTCTTGTTATAAAACTCTCTACCCTCATCAGTCCACAATTTCTTAGGTTTTCTCTTACTTTTATTAAATATCTGTTGAAAAGCTAACATAAGAGTATTACCTGTTTTGTTTTTAAAGGGACAACCCACGCATATCTACTCCTCAAATCAATAACGGTTAAAGCATACTTGTACCCCTTATCATTATTGAGTTCAATCAAATCAGCAGACCAGATATAATCAACTTCCTTGGAATAAACTTTCCTTCTCTGAAACTTTGTGAATATTGGTTTATGTAATTCATCAGCTAATTGCTCTTCAGTCTTAATGGCATCATTAGAGCCTAGAAGTTTTTTGAATTTCCAAGTCCAAGTTTCAATTTAGCACTAATCATCTTCTTCACGATGAACCTATCAACTTTTTCTCTCAAGGTTGGATTTTGTATCAGAGACAAATTATATAACATTTCTCTATCGGCTTCATGCTTTTCTTCCAACGTTGTGGTATTCCCATAATCAATATCGTGTCTCATGCACACTTCATCAACTCTATTGATTGGTTTACTCCAGGATTTAGGATTGTCTGCCTCATCTAATCTTTTATCCAAGTTTGTGCCTGGACCACAGAAAGAATACCCTGGAAGATGTAATTCCCCTGGTATTCCAGTAGTTGTAAATTTACTTCCTGATAAAAACTTTTGTATATCTCCTCCGAGTTTGTGTTTGGAGATAAATTGATTTTTTTTTTGAACCACACACCGAACATATACCTTTTTGTATAACCCTGTTATTTTTACTTTTAATGTATGAAATATTTTTAGTATTAGTTTTCTTTTTACATTTGAGACAATAACTCATTTATTTATGAGAAAAATTCCTGCAGAGTGCAAAAACCTTTTTAGTTTCCAACATGCACATTTGAATCTTAATTTTTAAAACATAAAGAATCCTTAGAAATGCCTTCACTCTCTCCTCCATTTATTTAAGAAAAAACTTGAATTAAAATACATGTCTTCTCGATGTCAATAGTCTTGTCGAAAGTATTGCAAATAGACTTGTTAATTCTTTGTATTCCTTCCTGGTGAGATGAGTTAATTTCTTTAATACCTCTATTCTTTTTTGAATCTCACTGGTTTCCATATTTTGATATTTATTTATTCTCTCTCTTTCCTCCCTCTCTCTCTTCTCTTTCTTCTCCCTCTTCTCTCTTTCCTCCTTCTCTCTCTTCTCCTTTTCCTCCTCTTCCCTCTCTTCTTCAACTCCTTCCTCATCCCTTACTATACTTGAATCGTTTACACCCCATAGAATATTATACATATATTCATCAGGATTTCTTGTTATTCCTGTATCCAAAATAATTTTTTTTACAACAGGAAACCAATAAAATTTCTTTTGAATTTCTAAAAGAGCCTTACCTTTTCTTAACCTTATAATTTTTTCATTATTTAACATTCTAATTAAATCTAAAGTTGTCGGTTTATCAACATCAGCATAATGCCAATCTTTTATTGAAAATACCTCATTCTTATGTTGTAGAACATATTTATTAAAATACCGAATACCCTTTTCTTGAAGGTATGCTTGAACACAGAAATGATAATTTTCTTGAAGCCTTCTTGCTGTCATTTATGTATTAGAAATATATGTTAGAATAATATTATGGCACGAAACACCTCCCCATCTTCCCATAGTTAAATCATTTTGTATTTCCTTACTTATTATATATAATCCTGTTTTTTCTGTTTTCATGAGATAAACAAGGGCAAAACCATTATTATATTTACCCTTATTAAATTCTTTTATTTGTTGTTTACTAATCGTGGCTCCACAAAACTCATTCTCGATACCAAGTGGATAATATTCTTCCTTATGAGACTGATTTAATTGTTCCAGGTCTTCGAGGTTAATTTTAAATGACCAATTATACCCTAAATCATTCATATCATACCCCCATTGTTCTATTCTCATACAAACGATACGCCCTTCTTTATAAAAATTTATTTTAATTCGAACTGTGAATTCTGTATGACCTGGAGATAATATCAACACTTCTGTATCTTTAGAATACACAGCCGTTTTATTTAAGTATATATATTGTGATAAATCGCTTAATCTCACCAAGTCATTCGCGTCAGTCGGGCTTGGATAATTTTTAATTTATAAGCATTTTTCATGTTAATATTTTTGTTTATATTATATTTATGTCGTTCAGCCTGTGCCTTTGTGTAATAATTTGATAAATCAATATCCAGTTCTTGAGATACACCAAAGATAGAACCATCTTTACCAACATAAGTCATTTATATTAGATTAAAAATAATATCATAAAATTTTTTATTTTTGTTGAGTTGAAATAACACATATAGACATAATTGACCACAACACTTGGAATTTAATTCTTGGACTTGAAATGTTTGATAAACACCATTCTGTAAGAATTTTATGACTTCAACAGGTGGTGGAAGACCAAAACTATCAAAATAATATTTGTCTTGACTATTAAAAATACAAACCCAATGAGAACCGTTCCCATCATTATCTTCTAAGTTCATAATAATATTCTTTGTATGTTTCGACACATTTGTTAATTCATCTCTCATACAAATAACCACATTATGAATTTTTAATTTCTTACAATATTTGGCAAGTTGTAAATTTGATGTTGTATTCTTTCCAAATTCTTTCAACCACTCATCAATGCTCATTTATTTATTAGAAAGATATAATCCATTACCTCTTTTCGTTAATTTTACACCTGCTTGTGCTATAGAAGAAAGCATATCTCCAACTAACAATCTCGCTTTATCAGGCAGACCTTCAAGTTTTTCAGCAAAATCTACAATTACACCACTTCCACTAATTTGTTTCTCCAACTCTTTGTTATGTCTTTCCAATTCTTTTTGAGCCTGGAGTTGAGCCTTCCTTTCGTTGGCAGTTTTGACCGCTGTTGAAATACCACCCGTCAATGCTCCAACCGCACTTAAACCAGCAAATAAAGGAATTAGAAATGGGAGAAATCCTCCACTCGTCTCTCTTATTGAATATTTTTTCAACATTGGTTTTGTCATTTTAATTTTAAGTGAGCCAGTGTCATTCAAGATTTTAACCTGTTCTCTTGTGAGCAAAACATCAATTCTTACTGCTCCTTTTCTCTGAATTGTATTAACGTTAATCGTACAAGGCTTTTGATTTTGAACACAAGATGATAGTTTATGAAGATTGATTTGATTAACATATACCCCAGTTGGTACTTTGCCACTCATTTATTTAACAAAAAATTATGTGAGACTAATCATCACACCATTATCTGTATTAATCTGCAATTCTGTTTCTTCCAAAAGCAAACAATATGTATCAACTTCTTCACTCTCTCCTCTTTCAATGTATAGGGAAGTATCCACTCGATTAGACTTTATAGTTTCTTTTTGAGCGCTCAGGTCAAACGTATAGATTGTATACAAACTTTTAAATGCTGTCATATCCAAAATAGGTTCTTTATTTCCATTACTTTCACACACCTTTTGGTAAGACTTGTATGCTTCAGCAAAATCATTTTTTTCCCAATTAATTTCCAATCTATCTCGTGGATAAAATGTTCCATCTAGAGAAACGCGAAGTTGTTTCACCTTAGCATTATCACTCAATGCATTATTCTTATCAGTCGCAGTATCACCATCTGGCTTTTTAAAAATCATCCACAGATATCGTGGCTTTCCTTCCAGAACACCCAAATTCCACGTGTAAGTAGTTTGATTGAGTTTAACGTGTTGACATCTTCTTTTGAGGTATGATACACTGAGTGGTTTTTTTGAGTTAAGTCTTCGATTCAACATCTCTTCTGTTTTAAGATTAGGAGTATATTCACTGATATACCAACTCATCTCCTCAATTACAAATTTATTCTGATCACCAAAAGCATTACCAACACCAAAAAGCAATCTATTTTCATTATCATTCCTTTGTAGTTGAAATCTAATTTTAAGACCATACAGAACTTTATCATAATCACAAAATCCAAATATACCTTTAAGAGGAACTGCCACAGTAAAACTATTTTCGGCTTTTGTATCATCATTATACATTCCTTTCCTTTGAATATATCCAGGGTCTGTGTTTGTTCCCGTTGACATATCAGGAATAAAACCTTCGACAGACCCCTTTCCCATTCTATCACTGAATTTATAGAGTGTAAATTTCATCATTTCAGATACAGCAGAGACATAATCAACCGCTTCAACTTCTTGTGTTCCAATATACAATCGCACACTATCAAACATTTTCCAGAAGAAATCATTTACAAGTGTAGCGTTTGTGTTATTCCCAGCCTTAGTGAATTTAAATTTACACAACAAGAAACTTTCGGAGAGATTCAAATAGGTTTGTTGATTATTTATTTCAAAACTTTTTGTACCATTTGTATTCCAGTCTGTTCCAGTTATTGCATTTACCTTGAAGTAATCTTCTTTTTTAGTGGAGTTTGAGATAATAATAGTATCATCCAAATCATAGATACTATCAATTGCTTCCATACTTGTATTTATTTAGGAAAAAAGATGTTAAAACTTTTGAAACCCTGATCCAAGTATTTGAATTATTTTCTGTCATTCTTGGGGAGACAACTGAGTTTTACCTTTCTTAATTTCTTTTATTGCTTGTAATTTATGAGATTCTTTCTGAGCATCTTTTATACTCTTTACAGCACCTGCTACATTTCCCACAGCAGAAGCAGTTGAACCAATTAGGTCTTTATGTTTAAGAATAGTTGAACCAATACCCATGAGAGTATCAATTATCCCATCTCCTCTAAATTGATGTCCAACACCCCTTTGTCTCTTAGGTTTATAGTATCCTCTACCAAGATACATACCTTCACCCTTGTAGTACGGGGAAAGGAACATCCCATCCCCTGTAATTATTTTATATTTTCCCAACTCGTGCTTCCTCACAATAACCATCGTATTTATTTATTGAAAAACTTCACGTAGGTGAATTCTGATGGATATAACTTCTCCATTAAAAGAGATCACACGATTATCTTGTCGGTTATCCTAAAATTTACTCTGTGTATGGTTTTTCCTGACACAGGTAGATAAACCAAATTTTTAGGCTCCATATTGAATTTATAACCAATTGGGGTTGAGTATGCGCTGAATGAAAATATTGTATTTGTTTTTAATCCATCATTATAAGCACCATCAATCAAATCACAGTGAATTAACACCGAATTTATTCCTGAGGATATTTGAATGACATTATCACTGTAAAACGTCCCATTAGTTTCAATCTTTTTTGAGGAGAAACCTAATAACTCTCTAAATGAATTATCAATTGTGAAATCAACCTTGTAGTTATTTTTTACTTTAATCGTTGATTTTGAAGTATGTTTTTGAATGTTTATAACAATATTTTTTGGTTCATCACCCTGTTCTTTCATAAGACGAGCAATTTCGGAAGATATTTGAGAAATCTCGTATGCTCCAGGTGAGACTGTTATCGTTTTGTATCCACTTCCCGGATTATAACTAAACTTGTCATTTTTCTCGGTTATATTAAATAAGGTATTATAAGTCTCCATGGACAATAAAGATGCCTCATATTCTTTTGTTGTGTCAAGTTGTAGTGGGTATGGGAATGAAGATGTGTGGTCGCTTGTTGTGAAATTAAAACTCAGGATTGTGCTTCTCATCTTATTTAATATGAGATAAAATGTCTTTATATTGAGATTTATTAATTATTTTCATGTTCATTAACTGGTCTAAAATGGCTGATGCTTCATTAAAACAATTGTTATTTCCAGCCTTCTTACTGCCGAACAACAATAACAGTCTATTAACTAATTGCGATGGGTCATTTGGAAGAAAACTAATACCTGAACCAAGGATACTTAAAGCCTGAATAATGTGTTTCTCCTTCTCATTCTTCCTACTTTTACCAGAAAGAATAACCTTATAATTTAGAGTGTTCAGCAAATCAATATATACTCTATCATCATTATTTTCCATATCCAATGGTTTATCAATATACTTTGATTCATCCCTCACAGTTGAACCTTGTCTTCCATCTTTTGTGAGAAGAAACATTAATCTCAGAGTTAGTTTAACAGGGGTTGAGCAGAACTTAAGAACCTTAATTCATCATTAAATATCAATACCTTTTCTTGAACAAGATGAAATATTGCTGGTTGTTCTGTTGGAATGAGTCCTGCTTTGGTTTTTGAATTCGCTGAATATTCATTGTTTTGAACAGCATTCACAATATAATCAGGGTGTTGATTAATCTCTTCCAGTTGTTGAAATAAACCTTCATCATGTTCTAATTCTCCAATATGCTCTAATTCTTCCTCCGTCATTTGACTGAAATCTTTTAACATTTGAAGCTTTCTAGGAGTATATTCTACTGTGGGAACTGTGGAAACATCTTTCATTTTTTCTTGGGAAGTTTTTAAAAGTGGTTTAAAAAATTTCTCTTGTTTTTTTTCAAATGCTTCTTCGCCCGTTAGTTTCTGTCTGCGTTTCTTCTTTATGTCTTCCTGTTGTTTTACAACTTTTGAAACCAACTCTTGATGTTCCTTAAATCTTCTTGCTCTTTCTTTTGTATCCATTTATTTATTGTAAAATATCATTTAATGAATTGTAAAGATCAACAGGGAAATTTTCCTTTTCTTCATCATTCAAGTAGATGTGTTCAAATAAATCCTTTTCTTTAAATATTTCATCAAATTCTTTATTAACATTAATGCGAGTTGTAATTTCTTCTTCACTAATCCTTGCATCTCTGCTTTTCATACGTTTGTGTTGAGTTTCTTCATCAACATCAAAACCGAATGATAAAATCTTCACTCCGCTCAGATATTTAATAATTTGTCTCGTTCCTTCTGGATTAGTTTCTAATATCCCAACACCACCAGATTTTAGTTTCTTTAACTCACTCTTACAATGTGAATATTTTGTTGTACCAAGAGAAACCTCCTCAAATATTTGTCCTTCATTCCTCAATCGCATATGTTCCTCCACTGAAATATAGTGATAATCTTCACCTTTTACTTCTCCAGGTCTTATTGCTCTAGTTGTTGTTGATACAATGCGTATCACGGGGTGTTTTTAAGTAAATTTACAATATTCTCATTTGTACTACACAAGAACCTTGATTTATGAAAGTTTTTTCCAGAAGCAGATTTACCCACAAGATTTATAATAATAGTTGTCATTTATATATGTAATTGTTTATAAAACAAAAAATATATCCCTTAATATCTCATCTTGTTTCACAACAATATATTTATATTTTTCAGTCGTGTGCTTCATATAATCCTCAAATTTCTTTTTACTACATAATGTAGAACAATTATCTCTCCAAAAATTATTGATATCTATTGAATTTAACTTGAATAAAATAAAAGTATTAGCATTGTTTCTGATGGAACGACGAGGAAGTTGAAAGTACGATTGACTAAGATAAATACAATTACAAGAAGAATGTCTCCCTCTTGTGTAGTAGCTGTCCATTACCGTTTGGTTTCTCTCATTAACACAATCATCAAAGATAACGAGGTTCTTTTTTGATTTATCCAAATCTTGTTGAGACGGTATATCATCCGTATTATCACTAAGAATACAAGTTATAAGATTTGATTTCTTTTTACATCTCTGTGTATCACAAAATAGTTGAATTATATCTTCAATGTTATAATCATTTAGGTTTTTTGACATTTAAATAAACCTATTATATCTTCTTTTTGAAGACCAGCATTAAAACCTTGTGAGAGTAGTTGATACTCTGGTTGAAAACTCGACTTTGTGAAAATTATTAAATTATCATAATCTAAAAAGTTGGGAGTGAGGAGCATTTTTAAAAGTAAGCAGGTTTTTCCACATCCACTTGAACCAACTATGAGACATCTTAATGAATTTGGGAGATTTTTATGGTTGTTAAATTTTATCTTATTTTCCCAAATAGGTAAAAAATCATTCATTTATATATTTGAAAAACAGGTTATTTAATTTATTATTGGCTTTTTTAGAAACTCTATATTTTATCCTAAGTTCAGGTTTAATTTCAAGATAATCCATTATTTTATTTATACAATATCTTGTGTTGATATTTCCCTGAAAATTACATCCATGAATAATATACAACAACAATCCTTTGAACATTTCTCTTATACGTTCAGTTTCTTCCCTTGTAAGGAAAGGTGTGTTATCATCCTCATACTTTACATTCATTTCTCTAATCAATCTTGTAAAGTAATTCATTTTTGGTGTAAATCTAAAAGAATTATTTTCCTTTTTATATTTTTTATTATCATTAATTAGAAGATAATCACAGAATATACATTGTTTATAGGCTTTTGACTCTGTGTTTAATCCCTGTCTTTCACACGCAGGACAATTCTCAAATTTGTCACATGGAGAATCAGGAAAGTCTAGCATATTTATAAAGTAAAACTTTACTTAAACTGAAATTCATCTATACTTTCAGTTGTATATTACCATCGATATCGATATACTTTTTTTCATTATCAGATTCAACGACAACATTTTTTATATTAAAGGTAATTTTAAAATTATCGTTAACTACTATTGAACGAAATGTCATTTCACCTGATATATTAACATCCTTTATTTCATCAAGATTTACATCTTTAGGGTTGTTGAAAAAAATACAAATTTCTCCTTGCATATTACAGATGGTCTTATCTTTTCTTTCTAAAGCTTCACCCATAAGGTTTTTGTTCTTTGATACTTTTTCTTGTTTCATTGCTTTTTCTAGTTTTGAATATATTACTAGAAGGAGAGGAGAAACTTTTGTTAGAGATACTTTAATTGATGTTCTACCAGGTATACTAAAAGCCCTTCCACTGAAGGAAATTGAAGAACTCATATTATTTACCATAATAGTTTTTATCCAATAGTTGTTATATTTATCTTTGTTCAATTTTACATCCTTGACATATTTCTCAGTATCTTTAACAGATGAAGAGATTGATTGAAACTTGTCTTTTGTGTCTTGAAACATTGTATTTATTAAGTGAAAAAGTTGGAGGATAAAATGTTTTTCAGCACAGATTCACCTATAAATTAAACGAAATTTTCATCAAGAAAATTTTAGTTTAAGCAAAGTTTTATTCTATAAATATGGTGAATACAACGTACTGCGATGTTTGTAATCACGAATATAAACATTATAGAAAACACCTCCGAACCAACAAACACACATTTAATCTATTTCATCAAATATCTCCTCTTGAGTTGGAAAGAAAACATTGTGATATCTGTTCAAAGGATGTTTTGAAGAGTAGTTATAATCAACATCTTCAATCACAAAAACACAAGAAAAATGAGTTTAAAGTAAAGGGAGACTATTATATTAAAAACACTGATGAGGCATTTAAAGGGCATATAAAAATAAGGATTTTTCAATTTGGAGAACCCGGTCCATCATCAATAGCTGAATCAATTGAAATAGTGAAACCCGATGTTAAAAAATTTATTAAAAAGACATTAAAAGAAATGAAAACTTTAAAGTTTTATATGGGAGTGAAAATGAATATGAAAAGACAAGATGAAGAACAAACTCCTTATATGAGAACAGATCTTCATTTTATAACATCATTTCAAGATTTTTTGAATAGTGGGGTTTATGAAGAACTATCAAGACAAGAGGAGGATGTTGATAATACAGTGGTAGGAAGTGGATTCAATATTAAAAAATCATCTTTTTAGATATACACATTCTAAAAATCAAACCCTCTTAAAGCTTCTTCTTATATTGAATTACCAAAAGAAATAAAACTAAAGAAGGCAGTTGTTAATATTAAGAACAATGATAATAAATGTTTTCTCTGGTCTGTTCTTGCTCACTTACATCCACCAAAATGTAATTCAGAAAGAGTAAAACAATATATGAAATATGAGAATACCTTGGACATTAAAGATTTTAAATTCCCAATGCCATTAACAGATATTCCTAAATTTGAGAAAAAGAATAATCTTTCTATTAATGTATATGGATTAACGGATACAAACAAAGTTCAAATATTAAAAATTTCAAACAACTATAAAAATGAAGAAACACACATTGACCTTTTATATTTTAGTGTTGGAAAGAATTCACATTACACATACATCAATAATTTATCAAGATTAATCTCTTCTCAGGTATTCAGAACAGCAAACAAAATATATCCTTGTAAGCGATGTCTTAATTCATTTCATACAAAAGAACGATTAGAACAACATTCAAAACATTGTAGTAATCATAAATCAGCTGTAATTACAATGCCTAAACCTGGTGAAAAGATTTATTTTGAAGATTATAATAAATCTATCATGCACCCATTTGTGATATACACTGATTTTGAATGTATCCTTAAAAAGATAAATACTGCTTCTCCTAATCCAAAAGAACCATATACAAATAAATATCAAAAACATATTCCTTGTGGTTTCTGTTATTATATCAAATCATCTGTTGGAGAAAAGTATAACAAACTTGAACATTATCGTGGAAAAAATGCTTCACAAGAGTTTGTAAAACGATTAGAAAAGGATTGTATAAGACTCACTAAATTAATGAAAGAAACAAATGAACCGATGAAATTAACCAAAGAAGAAAAATTAGAATTTAGAATGAACAATATCTGTCATATTTGTGAGGGGAAATTAAGGAGTCTAAAGTTAGAGACCATTGTCATCTTACTGGTAAATATAGAGGTCCCGCTCATTCCTGTTGTAATCTTAATTATAAATTACCTTCTTTTATTCCAGTCTTTCTTCACAACAGCGCCAACTATGATACACATCTATTTATAAATGAACTTTCAAAAACACCAGGGAATATTTCTGCTATAACAAACACAAGTCAAAAGTATATTTCATTTTCAAAAATGATATTCACAAAACCTTTAACTCGTATTAGGTTTTTAGATTCTTACAAGTTTATGGGAACACCACTAGCCTACCTCGCATCAAATCTAAGCTCCACGGACTCTTTTCCAAATCTTAATTCATTCTTTCCAAAAGAGGAAATTCTCACTCAAGAGGAAATTCAGATTAAAGAGAGAATTCAAAGTAAAGAGGAAACTCTAATTAATGAAGAAATTATAACTGAAGATGAAATTCTAATTATAAAGAAAATTCGAACTAAAGAGGAAATTCAGATTAAAGATGAAATTCTGATTAAAGAAGGAATTCTTACGAGAGAGGAAATTCAAACAAGGAATGAAATTCAAAGTAAAGAGAAAATTCTTACAAGTAAGGGAATTTATCCTTATGATTATATGGATTCATTTATGAGATTTAAAGAAACACAACTTCCTTCAAAAGAAAGTTTCTATAATAACCTTTATGAAGAAGAGATAAGTGATAAGGAATATAAACACGCACAAGAAATATGGAAAATATTTAAGATAAAGAACCTTGGAGAATATCACGATTTATATCTAAAAACAGATGTTTTATTGTTAGCTGATGTGTTTGAAGCTTTTAGATCACTCTGTCATAATAAAAATTGTTATGGATTAGATCCTGCCCACTATTTCACAGCTCCTGGTTTAGCTTGGAGTGCAATGTTGAAAATGACAAAACAAGATATAGATTTAATCAGTGATGTGGATATGCTTTTGATGATTGAGAAGTCCAAGAGAGGTGGAATATCACAAGTATGTTCAAAAAGATATGCTAAAGCAAATAATAAATATCTTCCAAATTATGATAGTGAAAAAGATAGTAATTATTTGATGTATTTTGATGCTAATAATTTGTATGGATGGGCAATGTCTCAATCTCTACCTTATGGTAAATTAGAGTGGGTGGAAGAAAAGGATTATGAAAAGGCTTTGATGAATATTGTTATTTCTTCTCAAGAGGAATTGAATGACGAAGAAGAAGGTTATTATTTTGAAGTTGATTTGAGGTACCCGAGTGATCTTCATAATAAGCATAAAGATCTTCCTTTTGCATGTGAGAAAGAAACTCCAAAGAAAGAATGGTTAAGTGATTATCATAAAAGTTTTAATATTAAAGGCAAATCAACAGAAAAGTTATTAACAACATTCTATGATAAAGAGGGATATGTTTTGCATCAGAGAAGCTTAAAACAGTTTTTGAGAGAAGGATTGAGAGTAGCTAAAATTCATAGAGTTTTAAAATTTAAACAAAGTCCTTGGGTGAAAAAGTATATTCAATTCAATACAGATATGAGAGCAAATACAAAAGTAAAATTTGAAGGGGACTTTTATAAATTAATGAATAATGCTGTATTTGGAAAGACTATGGAAAATGTTAGAAACAGGCAAAACATTAGATTCGCAACATCTTGGAAAGAAGCTTCGAGATTAATAAATAAACCAAGTTTTGAGAGAGAAGAGGTTTTTTCAGAGAACTTTTCTGCAATTCATATGAAAAAGGAAAGTATTGTAATGGATAAACCAATTTATATTGGAACAGCAGTTCTTGATTTGTCAAAGATATTGATGTATGATTATTTGTATAATGACTTAAAGAAAGAGTATGGTGAAAATGTTTCATTGTTGTATATGGACACTGATAGTTTTATCCTAGATATAAAAACTGATGATGTTTATGAAGATATGAAGAAAAATATTGGAGTATATGATACAAGTAATTTCAGCAAGAAGAGTGAGTTATTTTCCAAAAAGAATGAAAAGGTTATTGGTAAGTTTAAGGATGAGTTGGGTGGAAAAGTAATGAGTGAGTTTATTGAATTGAGAGCAAAGGCATATGCTTATAAGTATGGTGAACAGATTGATAAGAGGTTAAAGGGAATAAAGAAATATGTAATAAAGAAATCAATAACTTTTAGAAATTATTATAATTGTTTGATGAATAAGAAAGAAGAATATAGGAAAATGAATACAATAAGAAGTTATAAACATAACATATATAGTGAAGAAGTAAATAAAAAGGCATTAGGAGCCTTTGATGATAAGAGATTTATTTTAGATAATGGAATAGATTGTGTTCCATATGGATATTGTATGATAGAGTGTATAAAATAGATTATGTTTTAACGATGGGAAGATGGGTTAGGGTTTTTAAGGGCTACCGCCGCCTTTTTTCACAATATATAAATGGTTAAACCAAGTATTAATCAAACTAAAGAGTGGAGAAAATCTCAGTCTTGGTATATAAATGGAAAACATAATGAATGTGAAAAATATCAAATAAGTCTTATTGAAAAAATAACTAAAACAAAGGTAAATAAAACAAATAAGCGAATTAATTTAAAAACTAGTAAGTTAGAGGATGTAAAGAAAAAAATGAATATCCTTGAATGGACTGAAAACTTTGATGGTTATCAATTGAACAATGAAAAAACAATTTACTATAATCTCAAAATGATATGTGGCTCAGGAGGTGGTCAAACAAGAGCATTAAGAGAAGTTTATCATTTCGTAATGACACAAATGGGGTATCTTAAAAAATATAAAGATTCAAATGTTTTGTTTGTCAATATTTTAGATGGGGATTATTGTGCAAAGAAAATTAAACTATTGAAGGAATTTGAGAATGAACAAATCTTTATAGGTTCAATGAGTGAGCTGTTCAACCCCCAGGTGTTCAATTCAATGAGGTTCAACCTCCAAGTTAAAAGGGGAGACAAATAAATATACCTTGGGATAAAAAGGGGATTTATTTTTAGGGAAAAAAATATGAATCGCTGAAAATCCCCCATTCATTTACATGGGGAAAAGTGAGCCAGAATCAGTATTCTTACCCTACTCTCTGCACCATGGTCATGCATGTCGATGAACTTCAGAAATCGCTTAACAGGTTTACCGTCAGGTTTTACATAACGAACTATCAATGTAATTTGGTCAGTATGACTAACATACGGTGAGGAATCACCACTAACTGAATAATATTTGGCTTGTTTCACTTTACTTATAATAACTGAGTGAATTTCTTCAGCCATCGGATTGATCATATCATCAGAAATCGTTTTTGAGAGATATGAAGTCTTTCCACTACCTACATCACCGTACTTACCCAGATGCTGTGCAAGAAGAGGGTCAAATTTTGCTGAGAGTTCGTGTACTCCAAGGTAATTACCATTGTTGCTGGAGCCAATTCTTTCATCGCTACCTCTGAGAGGAAGACCTCTTGATGTCAAAAATTTTAGTCTGTCAACTATGCACAACAGAACTTCTCTCCAATAATTTCTCTCTACTTCAACTTGCAAAGCCAAAGTGGAATCAATTCGACTTGCTGCAACCACCCTTACACCCCAAGCAGTAACTGAGTTTTTATGCTCTTTACTACTTTCATGTTCAGCAACTCGACGCTAGCAGTTTTTCCAGTGACTAAACCCACTTGTAAACAATGAGACTTGCTTGCTGAACAGCTTGCATGGAACACAAAATACATCGCCAGTTTTTGGAGAATACACAAGCCATTCCCTTTTAACTTTTTCATCATTTGCCATTTTACGTGTAAACAAGGATATGGGCACATAACGATCTCCTTCTTTTTCACCCTCACCCATACTTCTTGCGGATTTTGAGAAGTCGCCTTGTTCACAGTTTTGAGGAAGAGGATGATTTACTAAATATTCAATCAATTTATCATCAATTATCTGCCAGTCAGCTGGATCACTCGATATACACAAATCAGCAATAATATCTTGTTCCACAGAATGTTTCTTATTGGTCAACTGAGATGAATCGGATGAAGCTTCAATCACAGGTGGTACGTCTACTTCCATTGCTGATTCACTCGATATCTGTGACTGTGACTCAGCTGACCTTGCTTCATCGTGGTCATCACCTGAGAGTTTACCGTCACTGGTACTGGGCTCTGAATCTTCTTTTGGTTTTGGTTTTTAAAAGGTTGTCAGCTTTGGAAGTGATTGGAGTTGTGCAGCTTTGGTTTCTTTTAACTTTCTCTTTTGGTAGCCACTCATATATTTATTGTGGGATGACATAAATAATCTATCTCATGAGAATCCCCAAGACTCCAAGAATAATCTGCAAGCATAAAGAAATAATAAATTAGTTCAAGTCTAGTATAAGAGATACCAATATCACAAAATAAGAACATAAAAACACGTAATATAAAAATGAAGTCCACCAAATACAACACGTAATGTATATAATCTACAGATAGATAGATAGATAGATAGATAGATAGATAGATAGATGGTGGGAAACGGGCATTTAAAAATGTACTGTTATATTTTTCGTTGCATTATTTTATTTTATTCATTTTACTATAGGGCCTACTAGCCTACTCCTTGGCCGATCAGAGAACCCACAAGTCCCCGGTGGGCCCCCAGTTACTGGTGGGCCCTAGGCCAATGGCCTATTAGAAAATCCGGCCCTGATGATGTTGTAGTATTTGTAAGCATTCGTAAATGCCTGTAAATTAACGAGTTAAATTGACGGTTACATGTTATAACTTTCGTTTAGCACACATCAGTAAATTGTAATATGAACTGCTTGATGTCATGAGCTAATTTTGACTGTAGATGGCGGTATTGCATTGCAAACTACCTGGTAAGATTCAGGAAGGTGCTGGAACATTCTCAGATGAAACTTCCAGAAAGGAGTGGAATCACATTTGATGGAACGCACGGGATTGTTCTGTATCAAAATGGTATTACATAGGTTTGAATTTGCTTTTGGATATGAAGCAGGAGTTCCGGGGTGTGGGGTATTATGGGTATCTGGTCGCAGGAGCATGATGCCGTGATGATTCGGATGCTTGAATAAATGATCGTTCACTTCAAACAATGTCTCTTCATATATCTTCGACATCAGAACTTTACATGATGGCAGCGGTTTTACAACACATATTGAGTCGAGTCTATAAAGGCAACAAGCCGGTGTTTCCTGTGCCTTTCATAATCGGCTCATTCCATATCGACCCACTCAACTGCCGTTCACAATGGGGGACCTGGCGGGAACTTTGCACATGGACTGGACCGTGCCTAATGCAGCGGCGGCTTTTAAAATGTTTACCCAGTGACTGGAGCTGTACTTTTGTTCGAGGCATTAGGGAGAGCAACCAGGTGCCACTGATCCTGCTTTAAGTTGGAGAGGAAGGCCTTAAACGGTAAAATACATGCACCTTAATGGACGAACAGAGGCAGCAACCCACGTATATTTTCAATTGCTTTCTGGAAAAAATGGAACCCTCATATAATTTCAGGATCTGCCAATTGGAGCTGATGTGGATTTTTTAAACCCACCTTGTTGTGATCGTTGTCCTCCTGAAGGATTCTAACTGGTCGATTGTGGAATCCTATTTGACTTCAGACAGAGTTTAACGTTTGTCCGATTTGATTATAAAACCCTACAAAAAACCCTATCGACACTGATAAAACTGATGTCCACACAAGTCCTTCCTTGTGAAACAATTTATTTCCTAATTATACACCATACACTTCTCACCTTTGTACAATGAACTTAAGAATCCCCATTTGATTGCAATATTATTTGGTTCTATTTCATTTATTCTTATTTTAGTTAACAGTTAGACCAACCCGATTCAATTCACTTCTACATTACATCAGAGAGTTTTATTCTAACTTGGTACTTGGTCAGTTCCAAGGAGTACGAGCCACTGAGAAACTATACTTCCTCACGTGCTCGTACTAAGAAAATGTGTCTTTCAAAACATTTTATACTTCCATGAGAGAGAGGTTGGGGGATATTCACCCAGACTGTAGACGTGTCCTTTAGACAAAAAGCCACTTTGTACATTTTCTAAGCAAAGGTTCATTTATCAGCTTGGTCACTCTGCTCCAGAACAACACATTTCTTATCATTTAGGGCAAAAGTCTTTTGGCCAGAAATGACAGCCAATTCAATTTGGAGCATAAAAGTTACATTTCCGAAACTCCATTTGTTACAATTTAAAATACATTAATATAATTTTTTTCCCCCACAGAGCTTCGTCACTGCAGCCAGAATCTCAGTGAGTCACAAGACGCCTTTATGAGCCAAAGCAAGCTTCTCTCCCAGAAGTGTGATTTCAGCTCCAAAAAAAAGATGACTGCTTAATTGAGCAGATAAATGCAAGTCCTAAAATCTCCGATTTCAGAAGGACCTTTTGAAAAAGCCAAAGACCTTTACTCTTAACAATACCTTGAAACTGGGGCACACATACAAAGCCTCCACCACATACCTCAAACAGTTGCATACCATAAATGACTTTGCTAGCAAAGCAGCTGACAACATAAGTATCTCTGCTGTTGTGCCAAGACTCAGTAAGTGCAAAAGCTGTGGGAACTCACACCCTCCAGCACGTACCCAATGTCCTGCTCGCAATGACACATGCAGATTATATGCTAAGCTTGGCCATTGGGACAAGTGCTGTCTTACGTCCAATTTTCGACAAACCGTGACCCTACCTCTCATCGAGTGCATACAGACCCCAAGCACCCAGTAGCTTCATACCCAACAACTATGGTCCAACAGGGGATGCTTTCTGGAACCACTGGACATCACATGATCGGGGTGATCTTCACAACAAAGAACAAGAGCATACACCAGACCCTCGAGTTCCAGGCCAATACCCCTACTTAAGGTATTTGTGATCAGCATCATCTTCTTCGGTCATGCTTATGATGGACAAGGAATACGGCCTGACCAGCAGAAGGTTCAAGATCTGAGAGCTATTCCAAAACCCGAGAACAAATGCTTACAGTACTCCCCATGCCAGTGCACAACATGAAACAGCATATGACACCTTTATCATGAAACAGCAACACAGGCATTGGTACAACACCAATGACACCGATGACATTGCATCACAGTTTGATTTGTTGGTTTTCGACTCAATTAATACACCTGGTCGATGTAATGAGGCTTCCACTACACTTCATATCAGTTGATGCAACAGGCCAGATGTTCATTACCTTAAGGCCTAAGTCACATTTGCTCTACGGCGAGGATACGGCGGCCGTATGCCCTCTGAATTGACAGAAACGTGCGGCGGCCGCAGTGTCTGAGGTGGCCTCAGGGTGGCACTATGCCATTTGGCTATATTTTACAGGCCGTAAGGTCGCCGTGGAATTATAACGCGGAGTTATAACTTTTTTCATTTCTATGTTCGCCATAGAAATTCGACAAGCCGAAACAAAAGATCTGGTAAAAAAAAAAAATAGGGCCCCCTGCGGTCGCCTTGCGTCTGCCTTGAAAATTCTATGGCGGCCGCAGGAACGCCCTAAGGTCACCGTGCGACATCAAATCAAAGACCGTACGACACACCCACGTTTTCGGTCTCCACAATTTAGAAATACGCCGTGCGGCTCCCTGAAAAATAAAAATATATGTGACTGCTACATTGTGTGACCTTGGAAATACTGCGGCCGCCGTATAATTGCTCGTGGCCATAGATTTTGGAGACCCCATGGCCGCCGTGGCAAATGTGACCGAGGTCTAAGCTGAAGGTGGACACAGGTGCTCAAGGAAATACTTCACCCATTTGCACTTTTCGACACGTTTCCCAAAATGCTGGATTCAAATGGTAAACCCTACATTGGTTCTCTTCAAGCAGCAGAGAGCGTTTTAACTGCATACACTGGAACCCACATCAAGTGTTTTGGCTCTCTAGACATTGTTTGTAGTTACAAGGGATCACGTGGTGGACCAGCACACATTTCTTTGTTGTGCATGCCAGTGGTCCTGTGGTTCTAGGCCTTCCATCGTGTGAGCATCTTCATGGTGTTATGTTGTATTGTTCAGTGAACAGCGAACAACCACAGGTTTACAACAGCGTGAAAGAACTCATGGATGCATACCCACAATAATTTGACAGCATCGGTGAATTTCATACAACGCACAGGCTTGTTGTAAACCCAAATGTCCCACCACGTAGAACCCCTATTGCTCTCAAGGATAAAATTCAATCAAAACTTGATGAAATGGTTCTACAGGGAGTCATATGGCAGATCAAATAACCGACTGAGTGGGTCAGCTCTTTCAATTATGTAAAAAGAAAAATAAGGTAATATTCAGATTTGTTTGTACCCAAAGCATTTCAATTGAGCCCTGATTTGTCAATATCACAAAATACCTACAATGGAAAAGCTCAATCACAAATTTGCAGGAGTGAAATACTTCTCAAAACTTGATGCCAAGTCAGGGTACTGGTCTGTACGACTCGATAGAGATAGCCAACAACTTCTTACATTTCAGAACCCAATGTGCCGGTATTGTTTGCAACGATTGCCATTTGGACTGTGTGTAAGCCACGACATTTTGCAGATGGAAATAGATTGTATTCTCCACGATTGTAAAGGTTTTGTTGGCATAGCGGATGACATCTCTGTCTACGGCGCCACGCAGGAGGAGCATTGCAGGCACCTTGAGGAGCTGATGGAAACAGTACGATGCGAAGGCCTCGTTTTCAATTCAAACAAATGCTACATCAAGAAGACCAGCATCACCTTCTTCGTTCATGCTTATGGTGGACAATGAATCCGGCCTGACCAGCAGAAGGTTCAATATCTGAGAGCGATTCCAAAACCTGAGAACAAAGCCGAGCTTCAACATTTCATTGGCTTCATGACATATTTGTCGCGCTTCATCAAGGACTTCAGTATGATATTTGCTACTCTCAGAGACCTTCTCACAAAAGATTCTGAATTCCTATGGGAGCCACACCATCAAATTGTAGTTGATCATCTGTAGAAGGAGGTATCAGAAATATCTCTTCTTCACTACTATCATCTAAAAGAGCCTGTCTACCTCAAATGTGATGCCATTCTTCGAGGACATGGTGCAACATTGCTTCAGGTCCATGGAAACCAATGGAAGCCCATGGCATACTCAACCAAATCCCTAACAGATACTGAACAACGTTATGGTTGCAATGAACATGAACTAATGACTGTTGTGCTTGGCATTGAACATTTCTGCACCCACCTGTATGGTCTATTGTTGGCTTAATGTTTGGGGTAGTGGGCTTTGGATCCTTGGGTCCTGAGTTCAAATCCGCTGAGCAGTTGAATTAATACCAGGTGTGGGTTAACTCGGCCTGTCCTTCTTCCGAGGTCGGCAAAATGAGTGCCAGCATGCTGGTATAGTGTGTCAGAGTGGCGACCCATCCAGGTTTGTGCTCAATAGCCAAGGAGACTGCTTAAGCATCATCAACGCTCTGCACAGAATATGGTCCCAATTACCTCTTGTATGGTCACATGTTAATTGTGCTCACCGATCCTAAACCATTGCTGATGATCATTGACAAGCCATTGATCGCTGCCCCACTGCGATTGCAACAAATGCTTGTCAGACTCCAAGGGTGTAATTTTACAATGGAGTAACGCCCGGGTGCAGACAATTCACTTGCCAATGGCATATCCCACCTTCCTACTCCACTTAATACAACAACAATTGACTTGGAATTGCCTGTGGATTTTTGTCCACTTCTCTTCTGAGAAGTTTTCTCAGCAACAACAGGAAGCAGTTCGTGACTCTGACCTGAGTTAACTTCGAGACTATATTATCAGTGGATGGCCAGACCATCTGAAGGACCTTTCGGAGGCTCTTAGGACATAGTGGAATTTTTTTGAGTTGACACTTGAAGATGGTGTTATTCTTAAAGGTGAGAGAGTCATTATACCAAAGAGTATGAGAAACGACATTCTGAAGAAACTTCACTCAGGCCATTTTGGACATGAGAAAGCCAAACTGCTGGCTAAGGTCACTGTGCACTGCTACAACATTAAGAAGGACATTGTTCGGCATGTGGACTGCTGCCCTTCCTGCAAGCGACAGTGGAATCTCAACTGCCTGAACCACTACAGCAACATGACATTCTGCTCCGAACATAGAGTAAAGTCGGTTGTGACCTGTTCTACTTCGATGCAGCTGTGTCTTGTCATCGCAGATAGTTATTCAAAAATTCCTATTATCTGCGAACTATCAGAGTCCACCCGTAGCTGAACGATCATTGTGACCATGGGACAGATATTTTCTGAGTTTGGAATTCATGATATGTTTATGAGTGACATTGGTCCTCATTTCTCCAGTGCAGAATTTCGTTCATTTTCTGGGAAATGGAATTTTGACCACATCACATCATCCCCAACATGCCCAAAATCTAATGGATTCATTTAGCACGAAGTCGAGACAGTGAAATCCATCCTTTTAAAATCAAAAAGTGCAAGAAATGATTTTCATCTTGCAGTGCCAGCTTGGATTTCCATCCCAGTGAGCTACAACTTGGCAAATCCTGCTCAACTGCAAATGGGCAGAAAAGTCAAATAGCTGGTACCGACCAGAATCGTTAACACGCATCATCATGACAACCTTATCCACGCAGAGCTAGAGAAGCACTCACTGCTCCGCACAAAAACTCCACCACGATAGGCATGCTCCAGCACACGAAATATCCTGCCTATACCCTGGACAACGAGTTCGCGTTCAGAACCACAACACTCATTGTTGGGAGCCGACAACTGTTCTCTCTGCAGGTGAAGAGCCACGTTCACATTTGCTTGCATCACCAAATGGTCAAACACTCCGACGCCACCAAATTCAAATTCAAGAGCTAGCAGTGTGTGCTGCGATGCCCCCATCAATCTTCGAGCCAAAACAATATTTTAAACCCGCAATGAGCGGGAACAGTGAACCATCTGCAAGGTCTAGTATTGAAAATGTGAAGCATGACTGTGGCGTCACTCACACTACCAGAGCAGAGACAGTTCGTCAGTCTCCCCAGTCTGTGCCAATTCTCGTCACATGTTGTCTGCTTCATGGGACCTGACAACTGTCCATATGAGGTCTGGTCGAGCTGTGAAAACACCACGTCGTCTTGATCAACAAACCCTTTGTTTATCTGATGTTTGCATTTATACACTTTGGTTATCTGATGTTTACAGATTTGGATTACTGCATTCGTGTTATTATGATCTAATGACACATTGGAGCGATGTAATGGTATCACATTAGTTGCGATTTTTACTTTATTACTTTTATTTGTGTGGGAAAGGGAAATCTGTTCTTGTGTATGGCATCTTTGGCTACCGGGTAGCTATCATTTCTTGAAGCACTGCTATGCCACTGATGCTGTGCCCCTCTACTATTGAACTGGTACTCATTTCACCAACCTCAGAAGGATGACAGGCTGAGTCGAACCCATCTGGTGTTAATTCAGCGGCCAACGGGACTCAAACTCAGGATCCGAAGATCCCAAGTCAGCCACCCTAACCACTGAGGCAACACCAGGATCTTGAGACTCCTGTTTGGTACTTCAGTCATACTAACAGATTTATACTTTCGATGAAGGCCTTATTCACATTATTACCTCCACCACCGAAGGTGAAGGAGGTTATGTTTTCACTCCTTTCTGTCTGTTTGTCTGTGTGCAGGATATCTCAAGAAGTTGTGGACAGATCCAGATGAAACTTAGTAGACAGGTGCGGTGTGTGACAAGGATGAACTGATTACTTGTTTTTTGATGAAGATCCGGATCCGGATCTGACTTCTCGAATTTTTAAAGTGATTCTTCACCATTGTCAGATAGGCTCAAAAACGATATAAAGCATGATATCTCAAAAATGTATTGGGCCTGATATGTTCTCATGGATCAAGCATTACGTGGTGGAGGTATGCGCTCTACCGAGTACCCTTCTAGTTCAGCACTGAGCTGCTCAGAATGGACTAGCCCGGGCCAAGAATACCGAGGAGTGAATCTGCTTGAGAAGCCATTTTGACGGTTCCCGGTCTGCATGGGTACGCAGTCGCAGGAGCATGACACCATGATGATTTGCGTGCTTGAATAAACGATCGTTTTCTTCAAACATTGTCTTTATATCTTCTTCATCAGAACTTCACATGTGTTATTATAAGAACCAATGTGAGGGAGGTGTAGAGAGACGGGTGATATGTGACAAGACGTGTGTTTCCATCATCCCCATATTCGATTTAACTCTGATGAGTGAACGAGGTGTTAAAGTGCAGAGTGGTTGTTAATACATGGAGCCCGTCGTAATCAGGTTGCTTAAAACTCCTGAAGATTGTGTGTTGATAAAAAAAACTTACTTTGAGCTCTTTAATCATCTGGACGGACCATTGTACAGAGGACACCGCGACGGGAATCGAAGAATCGACAGAGGCGAAGGATGAGGTGAACACTCGTGAGTTGTGCCAGCAGGACTGGGACAATGGGTGGTGGAAATAACTCAACGTGGGAATCGGAGTTGAACATTACACGTAATGGTGAACTTCCTCATTCGACTTTGTTTCTGTTTGTTAGACTTTGTATCTGTTAAATACAAGTTTCAAAAACGTTACGCTGTTGATGTGGTCATTGTAACCCCACCCAGAAGATACAGACAACTACTGACAAATATCGTATTTGAATGTGAGCTGACCTGTACGTTTGTCCAGACTCGTGAAGCTGAAAGCTTGGTTGTAGTCGTAAGATGATGTGGAGTCCTGCACCACAAACAGCACATGCACACCAAAGGGCAGGAAAACCTGAAAGGTGTGTGTATCACCCCCACCTCTGACGCACACCAGCAGAATGACCAGAAGAGGTGACAGGACTGAAATACCTGTTGTGGCCAGAAAAAGGTTCGTCCAGAGCCAATGCTCCACATCAATGCCAGGGGGCTCAGAGCACACTGTATTAAGCACTCGCTCAACTCCGCTTGGACCCCGTCAGGCCCACAGCTAAACTAGCCTGAGCTGGACTGACAACAAAATAAACCCACCATCGAATGGAAAGGTGTCAAGGAATTAATAGCCAGACAAGAGAACAACCAGAACAGAGAAAGCCCAGACTGGATGTGTGTGCAGGCTTTTATGGGCTACCGTGACGCCCTGCCCGATCTTCCCCCCTCTGATTGGCAGTTTAGTGGTCAATCAAGGGGAATCCCTCCCCTGAGCCTCTTGATTCGTTCTCAAATGTTTGGGGAATTGTTCGGGGCTCACCCTTCTCACCAAATCTTGCACCTTGACGGTGTCGCAAGCCCGAACCTCCTCATAAGAAGACATTTAGGACAGATCACAAAGGAAAGAACATTAACAAGGGTTTTAAGTGCAACATGGATTTCGAGACAAACATGAGGGAGGGAATACGATTGCTTGCTCGACAAATATCGACGCATAATCATATTTCACAATGAAGTTACCTCACGCTTACACAAAACATGCACGATGGAAATAACCATGGCTAAACGATATAATCTTCACCCCTAAAAGCAATTTCTGCAACAATCCTGTAATGGACTTGATCTCCCGAACAGTCTATGCAAGATGGTCATAGAATTTACTCCCAAGATGCCGAGTGAGGCAAAATTGTACCTGCGGTAATGATCCAGCAGGATGTGGTTCTGCTTTATTAATTTAACAATGTGAATATTTCAGCATGTGTGGTTAAACAGGGTGATTGTTACACCTGAGGATGAAATTGCAGCTCGAAATACGCAGCACTCGTTTCAAAAGCAACACAGGTTTACTAAATAATTGGGATGGGGAGATGGGAAGCAAAAATGGAATCAAACAACACTGTGATGATTGATCAGCATGCTTAACTGGTTGTAACAATTACGTGTTTGTCATAATACTACGTTAACATGGACATATTCAATTGGAACACAGGATGGAAGAGAATGTGTGTGTGTGTGTGTGTGTGTGTGTGTGTGTGTGTGTGTGTGTGTGTGTGTGTGTGTGTGTGTGTGTGTGTTTGTGTGTGTGTGTGTGTGTGTGTGTGTGTGTGTGTGTGTGTGTGTGTGTGTGTGTGTGTGTGTGTGTGTGTGTGTGTGTGTGTGTGTGTCTTCTCATAAGCACTGACAGGCACGGCACAGGCATGGCCTCAAAAGCCTCTACAGGTATGGTCTCATCTTTATATCTTCAGACTGGCTGTCTATGCTGTGCCGATGACTGTTACTCATTCTCTGGGGGAAGAGGTGGGTCTCAGTCGTGTGGCTTGCTCTTAGGGGATCCTGGGTTATGAGTGACCAAAGGCTCAGTGCTCCAGGCTATGAATCATTGGCTTAAACAGACAGGGTGGGGCATTTATATCTGACACATTTATTAGTGCTATAAAAAAATTAATGAACATCATAATAACTGCATATAGCACATGGTTGGGAAGCAACCATGTGCTATATGCTTCTCTGTTATTTTGTGGCTTATCAAGTGAGAGGATGCCTGAGGAGTGTTGAGGAAGTGTACTGGTACCAATATTTTCAGAACAAGGGTGATGTGCAGAGCTGTGGTAACTACAGAGGTATAAAGTTGATAAGCCACAACATAAAGTTATGGGAAATAGCAGTGGATGTTCGGTTGAGAGGAGAGGTGATGATTTGTGAGCAGCAATTTGGTTTTATGACAGGAAAGATCACTGCAGATGCAATGTTTGCTTTGAGAGTGTTTATGGAGAAGTATAGGGAAGGCCAGAAGGAGTTGCATTGTGTGTTTGTGGATTTAGAGAAAGCTTACGATAGGGTGCCAAAAGAGGAGTTGTGGTATTGTTTGAGGAAGTCGGGAGTGGTAGAGAAGTATGTGAGGGTGGTGCAGGATATGTAAGAGGACAGTGTGACAGCGGTGTCATGTGCGGTAGGAGTTCTACCGGACCAGTTTAAGGTAGAGGTGGGATTGCATCAAGGATCGGCTCTGAGCCCTTTCCTGTTTGAAATGGTGATGGACAGGTTGGCGGACGAGATCAGACAGGAGTCTCCATGGACTACGATGTTTGCGGATGACATCGTGATCTGTAGTGAGAGTCGGGAGCAGGCTGAGAGGTGGAGATACACACTGGAGAGAAGTGGAATGAAAGTCAGTAAGACTAAGATGGAGTACATGTGCCTAACTGAGAGGGAGGGTGGCGAAATGGTGCGTTTGCAAGGAGTTGAGGTGGTGAAGGTGGATGGTTTAAACAATTGGGATCAACTGTCCAAAGGAACAGAGAGTGTGGTAGAGAAGTGAAGAAGAGAGTGCAGGCAGGATGGAGTGGGTTGAGAAGAGTTTCAGGAGTGCTTTGTAATATAAGGCTATCTGAAAGAGTGAAAGGGAAAGTATACACGACGGTAGTGAGACCAGCTCTGTTGTAAGGTTTGGAGACAAAGTGAGAGAGGTGAGATTGAGATGGTTTGAACACGTGGAGAGGAGGGATGCAGGGTATATTGGGATAAGGATGCAGACGATGGAGCTGCCATGAAGGAAGAGAAGAGGAAGGCCAAAGAGGAGGTTTATGGATGTGGTGAGGGTGGACATGCAGGTGGTTGGTGTGACAATGGAATAAGTGGGGGACAGAGCGAAATGGAGACAGATGATCCGCTGTGGCAACCCCAAACGGGAGCAGCCAAAATAAGGAGAGAGAGGAGGCAGGGGAGGCAGAGAGGGGTAGGGGGAGAGGAGCCTGGGTGGGAGAGAGGGGGTTTGCGAGAGAGAGAAGGCAGGGGAGACTGGGAGGGGTAAGGGAGACAGAAGAGGCAGTTGAGGCAGACAGGGGATAGAGGAGAGAAGAGGCAGGGGAGGGAGAGAGGGGGTATGGAAGAGAGAGGACACAGAGGAGGCAGAGAAGGGGTAGGGGAGAGAGAGGAGGCAGTGGAGGAAGAGAGCATGTAGGGGAGAGAGAGGCAGGGGAGGAAGATAAGGTGTCGGGGAGAAGAGGCATGGGAGGGAGAGAGGGGTGTCGAAGAGAGAGGATTTCGAGGAGGCAGAGAGGTGGTAGGGGAGAGAGCGCAGGCAGGGGAGGGAGAGAGGAGGTAGCGGAGAGAGAGGAGGCAGGGGAGGCAGAGAGGGAGTAGGGAGGAGAGAGGAGGTAGTGGAGGGAGAGAAGGGGTAGTGTAGAGCGAGAAGGCAGGGGAGTGAGGGGTAGGGGAGAGAGAAGATGAAGGGGAGAGCGAGAAGGCAGGGGAGGCAGATAGTGGGTTGGGAAGAGAGAGGAGGCCGTTTCTTCTGCTTAATCGTGGGGATGGCATCCTCGCTCGATCTTGGTAACAAGATCGAGCCTTCTCTGTTATTTTATAACAGAACTCTGTGAAATGTTCTCAGCACAAAAGCGAATAATTTGTCGGCCCGATCCACAATCGGGTATTTCGGACAAACCGCATACAATTTCTGGAAATCCGGGTCTTTCGGCCATTGGTGCAGCATGAAACCATCACTGTTTGTATTACTAAAAGCACCAAGGACACGTCAACTCGGAATATTTGTGAATAATCGAAAATTATTTGCTGCTTGAGTTAAATCGTACCGCAATGGAACCCATACACAATATGGAAGTGGCACTCGCCTTGATCCCCTGAGCACTCGCCTCCCCTGAGCCTCTTGATTCGTTCTCAAATGTTTGGGGAATTGTTCGGGGCTCACCCTTCTCACCAAATCTTGCACCTTGACGGTGTCGCAAGCCCGAACCTCCTCATAAGAAGACATTTAGGACAGATCACAAAGGAAAGAACATTAACAAGGGTTTTAAGTGCAACATGGATTTCGAGACAAACATGAGGGAGGGAATACGATTGCTTGCTCGACAAATATCGACGCATAATCATGTTTCACAATGAAGTTACCTCACGCTTACACAAAACATGCACGATGGAAATAACCATTGCTAAACGATATAATCTTCACCCCTAAAAGCAATTTCTGCAACAATCCTGTAATGGACTTGATCTCCCGAACAGTCTATGCAAGATGGTCATAGAATTTACTCCCAAGATGCCGAGTGAGGCAAAATTGTACCTGCGGTAATGATCCAGCAGGATGTGGTTCTGCTTTATTAATTTAACAATGTGAATATTTCAGCATGTGTGGTTAAACAGGGTGATTGTTACACCTGAGGATGAAATTGCAGCTCGAAATACGCAGCACTCGTTTCAAAAGCAACACAGGTTTACTAAATAATTGGGATGGGGAGATGGGAAGCAAAAATGGAATCAAACAACACTGTGATGATTGATCAGCATGCTTAACTGGTTGTAACAATTACGTGTTTGTCATAATACTACGTTAACATGGACATATTCAATTGGAACACAGGATGGAAGAGAGTGTGTGTGTGTGTGTGTGTGTGTGTGTGTGTGTGTGTGTGTGTGTGTGTGTGTGTGTGTGTGTGTGTGTGTGTGTGTGTGTGTGTGTGTGTGTGTGTGTGTGTGTGTGTGTGTGTGTGTGTGTGTCTTCTCTTCAGCACTGACAGGCACGACACAGGCATGGCCTCAAAAGCCTCTACAGGCATGGTCTCATCTTTATATCTTCAGACTGGCTGTCTATGCTGTGCCGATGACTGTTACTCATTCTCTGGGGGAAGAGGTGGGTCTCAGTCGTGTGGCGTGCTCTTAGGGGATCCTGGGTTATGAGTGACCAAAGGCTCAGTGCTCCAGGCTATGAATCATTGGCTTAAACAGACAGGGTGGGGCATTTATATCTGACACATTTATTAGTGCTATAAAAAAATTAATGAACATCATAATAACTGCATATAGCACATGGTTGGGAAGCAAATAGATCAGAAATTATGCTGAGATGTAACCCAGTGACTTTAAATGTACATCTGACCAATGGGACCCATTGGAATTGTTGCATTACTGATGGCGAATCAGCACAATCTCCATTACTGCATGCAATGTGCCTTGAGCAACAGTGTGGATGGTTGCAGTGATGTTTGCCTTCAATTATTTGATACATGCAGGTGAATTCTCATCTTTAGGTCATGGTGTTCCGTCATTCCAAACTTTGAGACATCACCTGCAACAAAAATATGAGCGACGCCCTTACTGCTTCCTGCCAAAATGATGACAATATAAATGCCTCACCCTGTATATGCAGTCCTCTGCCTTCCACCCCCCACTGCCATGACAGTCTTGGTGATGCACTCGTCGTTTTGTTCACAAACTCAAAGTCAATTGTGTCTCACACTCGTTTATTTACCGAGGTGATCACAGATGATGAGTCATGCATGCATCAAGTCTGTGATATTTTGTTCTTGATATTAGTCTCCTCTTTAAAGTTTGTGAATTGGGGTAGGTTTTTATTCTCACTCCAAGGTTTATCAACATAGTAATTATACCATGGTCAGACATTTGGAGATGATAGGGAAAATGCTTGAGAACTGAACTTCCACTATCAAGAACTTTCTGAATTTACAAAAACTTTTTCATATAAAACATTATTACTAAATATTTGAAACCTGGATGTCCTGTGAAGAGTGTGACTGAAACATCTCAGCATTGTGTCATGGAGGGCGAGTGTGCTCATGAACTGGGTTGGGTTGAGGCGGTGTGGATAAAGCACAGGCATCATGGGCCAATTGTCCTCCTCTTGTGACAAATTAACATCGTATTATGTTCCTGTAACATCTACATTATTGTGCTCAAGATCTGATGCCAGAGATGTCTGAACTCCACCATCGTCTCCATCATTCTGTCCATTGCTAGACGATCAAGCATTCATTTGTGTCATTTCCTCTGCATTGTTATTTTCTCTCGACCAGAACCTGTTAAATGGACAGATTGTGGAAATTAAGAGTCAAACTGGAAACACGTGTTTCATGAAAATTATGTTAGGGTGGAAAATATAACTAATTAGGAAAAATATTTAAACAAACAATAACAAATATCATCGTGAAATGTACGAAACTGTAAAGGAGAGGGAGGGAGAGAGGAGGCAGGGGATAGAGAGAAGGGGTAGGGAGTGTAAGGAGGCAGGGGAGGAAGTGAGGGGGTAGGGGAGAGTGAGTCGGCAGGGGAGGGAGTGAGAAGGCAGGGGAGGGAGTGAGAAGGTAGGGGAGGGAGTGAGAAGGCAGGGGAGGGAGTGAGAAGGCAGGGGAGGGAGTGGGGGTGTAGAGGAAGAGAGAGAGGAGGAAGGGGAGGCAGAGAGTTGGTAGGGGACAGAGAGGAGGAATGGGGAGACAGAGAGGGGATAGGGGAGAGAGAAAGAGTGTCTGACTGAGTGACGAGTGTGAAGTTGGAAATTGAAGGGGTGATGATGAATGTCATTAATGCATATTCCGGGCAAGTGGGGTGTGAGATGCAGAAGAAAGAAGATTTCTGGGGTGAGTGAGATGAAGTGGTGGAGAGTGTATCCAAGGAAGAAAGAGTGGTGATTGGAGCGGATTTCAATGGCCATGTTGGGGATGGGAAGAGAGATTATTAGGAAGTGATGGGTAGGTACGGTGACAACGAGAGGAATGTGGAAGGGTAGATGGTGGTGGATTTTGAAAAAAGAATGGAAATGGCAGTGGTAAATACGTATTTTAGAAGGAGAAGCACAGGGTGACGTATCAGAGTGGAGGAAGCTGCACACAGGTGGACTATGTCTGAAGCAGGAGATGCAACCTGAAAGGGATTGGAGACTGTAAGGTGGTGACAGGGAAGAGTGTAGCTGGACAGCATTGGATGGTGGTTTGTAGGATGATTTTGGAGGTGAGGTTGAGGAAGAGAGTGAGGGCTGAACCAAGGACCAGATGGTGGAAACTGAAGGAGGAAGACTGTTGTGTGAAATTCAGGGAGGAGGTGAGACAAGTGTTGGATGGTGGTAAAGAGGTGTGGGACGACCGGGTAACTCCTACAGAAGTGGTGAGGGAGATAGCTAGGAAGGTACTTGGTGTGACATCTGGACAGAGGAAGGAAGATAAGGAGACTTGGTGGTGGAACAAGGAAGTACAGGAAAGTATAAGGAGGAAGAGGTTGGTGAAAAATAATTGGAAAAGCCAGAGAGATGAAGAAAGTAGACAGGAGTACAATGAGTTGCGACGCAAGGTGAAGAGAGAGGTGGGGAAGGCTAAGGAAAAGGCATATGGCGAGCTTTATGAGAAGTTGGATACAAAGGAAGGGGAAAAGGATTTGTACCGATTGGCCAGACAGAGGGACCAAGCTGGGAAGGATGTACTACAGGTTAGGGTGATAAAGGATGTAGATGGAAATGTGCTGACAAGCGAGGAGAGTGTGTTGAGAATGTGGATGGAGTACTTTGAGGAGCTGATGAATGAAGAAATTACCCACGGTTGGGGGTGACGGTCATCTTTGTTTTGACCGCATCACATCGACGACTTTTCCAACTTTTAAGACACATGACTCGATAACCAGGACGTTTTAAAAAAATCGGCCCAACCAAATTTAGATATTGTTCCATGTTATCAGAATCCGAAGAAATTTTGAAGATCGGATCACAAACGGAGGATATAGATTTTGAAAATGGATGATTTCGCAACTTTGGAGTGGCCTTGACCTTGACCTTTACCTACAATAGTGTCAAAACTCATACCATCGTGCATCACTCATCGACCCCTACCTACGTACCAAGTTTCATCAAGATCGGGCGAATTTTTTTTGACCGTATCACATCGAGGATTTTTCTAATTTTGAAGACACGTGACTCGATAACCAGGAAGAATTTCAAAAAATCAGCCTGACAGAATTTAGACATTATTCCATGTGATCAGAATCCGAAGGAATTTCGAAGATCGGATAATAAACGGCGGAGAAGATAGATTTTGAAAATGGATGATTTCGCAACTTTGGAATGACCTTGACGTTGACCTTCAATTGGGTCAACAGTCACACCGTCATGCATCCCTTATCGACATCTACCCACCTACCAAATATCAAGAAAATCGAAAGAAAAAAATTGGAACGTACGTACATCGAGACTGGCTAAATTCGGTAAGAGAGAGAGAGAGAGAGAGAGAGAGAGAGAGAGAGAGAGAGAGAGAGAGAGAGAGAGAGAGAGAGAGAGAGAGAGAGAGAGAGAGAGAGAGAGAGAGAGAGAGAGAGAGAGAGAGAGAGAGAGAGAGAGAGAGAGAGAGAGAGAGAGAGAGAGAGAGAGAGAGAGAGAGAGAGAGAGAGAGAGAGAGAGAGAGAGAGAGAGAGAGAGAGAGAGAGAGAGAGAGAGAGAGAGAGAGAGAGAGAGAGAGAGAGAGAGAGAGAGAGAGAGAGAGAGAGAGAGAGAGAGAGAGAGAGAGAGAGAGAGAGAGAGAGAGAGAGAGAGAGAGAGAGAGAGAGAGAGAGAGAGAGAGAGAGAGAGAGAGAGAGAGAGAGAGAGAGAGAGAGAGAGAGAGAGAGAGAGAGAGAGAGAGAGAGAGAGAGAGAGAGAGAGAGAGAGAGAGAGAGAGAGAGAGAGAGAGAGAGTTGGCTGAGGTGGAGATAGTGAATCAGGAAGTGCGGTGGATTAGTGAGGATGAAGTGAGGATAGCTATGAAGAGTAGAAAGGCTGTTGGCCCAGATGAAAGGCGGTTGGCCCAGTGGATACGTGGAAATGTTTTGGAGTGATGGCAGTGGAGTTTTTGGTGAGGATGGAACACAGATGGAAGAGAATGTGTGTGTGTGTGTGTGTGTGTTTGTGTTTGTGTGTGTGTTTGTGTGTGTGTGTTTCTTCTCTTAAGCACTGACAGGCACGACACAGGCATGGCCTCAAAAGCCTCTACAGGTCTGTTCTCATCTTTATATCTCCACACTGGCTGTCTATGCTGTGCCGATGACTGTTACTCACTCTCTGGGGGAAGAGGTGGGTCTCAGTCGTGTGGCTTGCTCTTAGGGGATCCTGGGCTATGAGTGACCGAAGGCTCAGTGCTCCAGGCTATGAATCATTGGCTTAAACAGACAGGGTGGGGAATTTATATCTGACACATTTATTAGTGCTATAAAAAAATTAATGAACATCATAATAACTGCATATAGCACATGGTTGGGAAGCAACCATGTGCTATATGCTTCTCTGTTATTTTGTGGCTTATCAAGTGAGAGGATGCCTGAGGAGTGTTGAAGAAGTGTACTGGTACCAATATTTTCAGAACAAGGGTGATGTGCAGAGCTGTGGTAACTACAGAGGTATAAAGTTGATAAGCCACAACATAAAGTTATGGGAAATAGCAGTGGATGTTCGGTTGAGAGGAGAGGTGATGATTTGTGAGCAGCAATTTGGTTTTATGACAGGAAAGATCACTGCAGATGCAATGTTTGCTTTGAGAGTGTTGATGGAGAAGTATAGGGAAGGCCAGAAGGAGTTGCATTGTGTGTTTGTGGATTTAGAGAAAGCTTACGATAGGGTGCCAAAAGAGGAGTTGTGGTATTGTTTGAGGAAGTCGGGAGTGGTAGAGAAGTATGTGAGGGTGGTGCAGGATATGTAAGAGGACAGTGTGACAGCGGTGATATTTGCGGTCGGAGTTCTACCGGACCAGTTTAAGGTAGAGGTGGGATTGCATCAAGGATCGGCTCTGAGCCCTTTCCTGTTTGAAATGGTGATGGACAGGTTGGCGGACGAGATCAGACAGGAGTCTCCATGGACTACGATGTTTGCGGATGACATCGTGATCTGTAGTGAGAGTCGGGAGCAGGCTGAGAGGTGGAGATACACACTGGATAGAAGTGGAATGAAAGTCAGTAAGACTAAGATGGAGTACATGTGCCTAACTGAGAGGGAGGGTGGCGAAATGGTGCGTTTGCAAGGAGTTGAGGTGGTGAAGGTGGATGGTTTAAACAATTGGGATCAACTGTCCAAAGGAACAGAGAGTGTGGTAGAGAAGTGAAGAAGAGAGTGCAGGCAGGATGGAGTGGGTTGAGAAGAGTTTCAGGAGTGCTTTGTAATAGAAGGGTATCTGAAAGAGTGAAAGGGAAAGTATACACGACGGTAGTGAGACCAGCTATGTTGTAAGGTTTGGAGACAAAGTGAGAGAGGTGAGATTGAGATGGTTTGAACACGTGGAGAGGAGGGATGCAGGGTATATTGGGATAAGGATGCAGAGGATGGAGCTGCCATGAAGGAAGAGAAGAGGAAGGCCAAAGAGGAGGTTTATGGATGTGGTGAGGGTGGACATGCAGGTGGTTGGTGTGACAATGGAATAAGTGGGGGACAGAGCGAAATGGAGACAGATGATCCGCTGTGGCAACCCCAAACGGGAGCAGCCAAAATAAGGAGAGAGAGGAGGCAGGGGAGGCAGAGAGGGGGTAGGGGGAGAGGAGACTGGGTGGGAGAGAGGGGGTTTGCGAGAGAGAGAAGGCAGGGGAGACTGGGAGGGGTAAGGGAGACAGAAGAGGCAGTTGAGGCAGACAGGGGATAGAGGAGAGAAGAGGCAGGGGAGGGAGAGAGGGGGTATGGAAGAGAGAGGACACAGAGGAGGCAGAGAAGGGGTAGGGGAGAGAGAGGAGGCAGTGGAGGAAGAGAGCATGTAGGGGAGAGAGAGAGGCAGGGGAGGAAGATAAGGTGTCGGGGGAGAAGAGGCATGGGAGGGAGAGAGGGGTGTGGAAGAGAGAGGATTTACAGGAGGCAGAGAGGTGGTAGGGGAGAGAGTGGAGGCAGGGGAGGGATAGAGGAGGTAGGGGAGAGAGAGGAGGCAGGGGAGGCAGAGAGGGAGTAGGGAGGAGAGAGGAGGTAGTGGAGGGAGAGAAGGAGTAGTGTAGAGCGAGAAGGCAGGGGAGTGAGGGGTAGGGGAGAGAGAAGATGAAGGGGAGAGCGAGAAGGCAGGGGAGGCAGATAGTGGGTTGGGAAGAGAGAGGAGGCCGTTTCTTCTGCTTAATCGTGGGGATGGCATCCTCGCTCGATCTTGGTAACAAGATCGAGCCTTCTCTGTTATTTTATAACAGAACTCTGTGAAATGTTCTCAGCACAAAAGCGAATAATTTGTCGGCCCGATCCACACTCGGGTATTTCGGACAAACCACATACAATTTCTGGAAATCCGGGTCTTTCGGCCATTGGTGCAGCATGAAACCATCACTGTTTGTATTACTAAAAGCACCAAGGACACCAAGGTCAACTCGGAATATTTGTGAATAATCGAAAATTATTTGCTGCTTGAGTTAAATCGTACCGCAATGGAACCCATACACAATATGGAAGTGGCACTCGCCTTCATGGTGTGACGTCATAGCTCAGCTTAGGATGAACAAGATTTCGACTTTTAATTACAAATTTACCAACTTTATCATTCAGAAATCAGAAAAGACACATCATATCAATTTTGTGGGGTTTCAAGTGATAGATGAGCGTCGAGGTGGTCTTAGCATTTGGGTTCCTCTTTAAGAAGGCATTTGATAAGGTCGCAACATCGGAGGTTATTCGCCAAGGTGAGGGCTCATGGAGTGGCTGGTCAGGAAGCTAAATCGATTACAAACTGGTTTAGTGATAGGATGAAAAGAGTGGCTGTGAGTGGGAGGATGTTTTGCTTGGACGATGTAAGAAGTGGGGTAACTCATGGATCAGTACTCGGACCAAGACTTTTCATTATTTACATCAACGATTTAGTTAATGGGGTAAAGAGTAAGCTTTCCAAATTTGCAAATCACACAAAGCTTGGAGGTGAGGTGGATAGCAGAGGGGTGGTGATCAGATTCCGCAAAGTATTGATACTTGTATAGATTGGGCAAAAGATTGGCAGATGTAATTTAACCTGAGCAAGTGTAAGGTGTTGGGGATGGGAAAGAACAATGAAAATAGAGATTACAGGATGCAAGGGGTAATTTTGGAGCATGTCACACAGGAGAAGTATCTGGGGGTGGCAATAGATATGGGAGGTAAGCAGGCAGCACAGTGCCAGGCAGCCACAGGTAAAGCAAATAGGGTTTTAGGTTGTATTCAGAGGAGGATCATTTATAAATCAGAAGAGGTGGTGTTACCATTGCACAGGAATTTAGTGAGGGTCACATCTGAAATTGTGTGTGCAGTTTTGGTCATCACAACTCAGGAAGGGCATACGCCATGGAGAGGTTGCATCGCAGGGCTACCAGATTGATTCTGGGCCAAGCTCGACTTAGATATGAGGAGGGGCTGAAGGCGAATGAGGGGAATGTGGGAAGGTGTGGGGTGGGAGTCCAGAGGGAGGAGGTGTGGTGGGAGAAAAGACGGAGGGGAGGAGGGACCCAGCGTTACCTGGCAACACCAGGTACCTTTGCAAGTTGGAATAAGGAAAAGGACCAAGATCGTTTTGGAAGACCTCATTAATTGTTCTCACCTTCCATTTCGTTTGAACAAATACAGGAAAACAGCAAAAGCAACACCAACGACAAGAAGAGTCGCAAGTACAGCAATAGCAACAATGTGACTTGTACATTCCTGGGTTGGTGGAACTGTGGTTACGAAAGGTCGACCTGTTGTTTCGAGAGAGAGAAAAAAATTCCAAACAGAACAAGTTCAGAATCACCATTCATGTTACTTCATTATTAGTATTCGTATTAAAATGAAAACATTATAGTGAATTTTACAAAACATACAAGACGTTCACCTGTGACATTGAGATTCACCAACACGAGCTCATCTTCATAACCACGAGGAGAAATGTGGATACCTTCACACATGTACTCTCCTGAATCGTTGAAATGAAGATCCTTGATTGAAATGGATGCGTTTCCATCCGTTAAATTTCCAATGAACTCCACTCGTTTATTCAAATTAGTAACACAGGCAGCAAGGTACTTGATAATAATCTGTGGAGACGATATTATTAAACACCGCAGGGGAACGATTAACAAGTGTGTAACAACAAATTACTCGCCACAATACACTCACTGACTGCAAAGTATTTCCTCATTCCACCTGTACCTATGAAAACAACATAAAACCTCTACATTTGAAGGTTGGTTATCCCTCTTTTGAAGACGTAACTCTGTCACTATATTCTCCATGAATACCACAACACCAAGAAAATGTTTGTTGTTAGCAATCCATCCAGAACTGGAATCAGTTTTGTGATTAAATGGAACACGGGACTTGTGTTTGATTGCTCGATGAGGCCTTTTGCATATGTGTGCGTGTGTTTGTATGTGTGTGTGTGTGTGTGTGTGTGTGTGTGTGTGTGTGTGTGTGTGTGTGTGTATGTGTGTGTGTGTTTGTATGTGTGTGTGTGTGTGTGTGTGTGTGTGTGTGTGTGTGTGTGTGTGTGTGTGTGTGTGTGTGTGTGTGCGCGTGCGCGTGTGTTGTTTCGAAGAGCATCCCGGGCGCATGCGAGCCAGTAGGTAAATGGTATTGTTAGGAACAGAAAATGAAAAAACACGAGATGTGTGTTTGGGATGTCGATTTGGCTTGCTTGTCCCGGCCCTGGCTGACAGGTGGTGGAAGGCCATGGTGGAGTCAGACTCCGCCAATGGTTTCCCCCTCTCCTATTTGATTACACATCTTACATGCACTCCCTATGACGGTCCAGTACCACACTTCCCAGGATGCCAGATAATTTCAGAGATCGAATGACGATGTGCCGGGCCTTCATCTTGCTGATGGGAGCAGATCCCGTGAAGCACTGGCGAATTTTGCAAAGGTGCATCGTGAGGCAGCTTTAGCATCTCTGGACTCGGTGGAAATTGTCAAGGGGAGAAGATCCCTAAGCGCCATTTGTACGGATCTTGGAGTGTCTCCGTTGCCTCAAGATCCATGCGGTGGTCTGGGCCAAAGCTGTTCTCGGTGCCAGTGTGTTGAGGAAGAGGGGAGGAGTTCCCCACCCCATCCCCTTGTGGGAATGCGACATGAAGTAGGCTCAGCACCTCCTCGTGGTAGCACTGGGGTGGACCTAATGGTCTGGCCTCATTATCCAAACAGCTGTGGTACCTGCCAGACACAAAGACACTGTTCTGATTAACGATGACATGGACTTGCTGTTCTTCTTTCTGCATCTGGTTGAAATGGACACACATGATTTTTTCCTGGCACCAGAGCCCAAGCATTCCTCAAACAAGAACAGTATATGGTGCATAAAACAATCGAAGAAGCTTCTTGATCTGAATGTATCTGACATTTGCTCTTTATCCATGTAATTCCTGGCTGTGATAAAACCTCTAACCTGTTTGGATTGGGAAAGCGTTTGTCAGAAAAGATCAAGAGTGATTGATGCCCTGTTCTGTCAGCAGGCTAAAGTGTTCAGCCAAGCAGGAGTAGTGAAGCAGGACATCACTGCGGCAGGAGACAAAGCAATGGTATCTTCATATTGTGATGGTTATGGGAATGATCCCCATGCATTTCGAGACAATTAGGATTCGTGACTTAATTATTTAAAAAATTGGATTTGAATTGCTTTTGCAATTGGAAAGACGATAGCTTAGCATCTTCCTTCTTCCTCGTGTTTCCGACCATTGAGGGATGAATGGAAAAACGCATGTTGTGAGAGATGACGTGCGAATGATGTTTGTGGTGAAAAAATTTTTGGAATAAAGATTGAATGAAGAGTACAATGTGGGTGCTTGTGGAGCAGTACACACCCTCCTGTGGAGATGAATCCTCGCCTGCATTGGCGTTACATTAGAGGGGGTTCAGATGTTTTGCTACAGGAGGTCGTTCTGTGATTGGTGCTGTTGACAGAAAGTTTCTGATTTGCAAAGGAGCAAACGTTGATTGACAAAACAATGAGCGTGGCTCATTTGAGGTAGAGTTTTGTTGCGAAGAGCACCCGGGTGATCAGAGCCAGTATGCCGTGAGTAGGCTGTGAACCCAGAGGGGGCAGTCAAATTTAAATGGACCTGGGTACCCAGGAAAGGGAGCTGGAGCACCAATTGCCAGTGATGGCATCGCGGATTAAACCCGGGAGAGCTCCTCCTAGAACTTGGATAAGATAGCAGGTATGCTAGGCAGCAGCCCCTGTGACAAGGGGGTGCCATGTGCGAAATTCGTAGTAAGATAGGCCTGCAGGTGGAGCCACACTGACCAGGCACGATATTGTGCAATGACAGGGAAAGAAAATTTGAGGGCTGGGCCCTAATTTGATGAAGCACCAACGGTGCTGTTGATGGAAAGGATGACGGGTAAAATTGGTTGTAGAGAACCACTGTACGGGATGGGGGGTTTAATGATAATGAAGAAATAAGTCTTGTGATGTTAGAAATAGAGGAGGGATGCTCCCCCTTGGTACCATTGTTGTGTGTTTGCAGCCACTGGAATTACGGAGTTAGGTAAATGGATTTTGAGTGGACCAATTGTGTACAAAATTCTTTGTATAGGGTAAGCATGTCCACAATTGACCTACTCTGCCAGTGAGCATTGTGGTGCCACGCCACCTCATTAGTTTGGTGCACGTGCACAGATATTTCTTTTGTTTATCTGAGACACAAATCCTTGCCTTTTTGTAAAGAGGATTATTTTGGGAGGGAGATGGTTTGTGAGTTCGAATATTCAATTTCTCTTTCATCCTTCTGTCTATCAATCCATTTTTTGACCGTGATTTAAGGCCAGCTACCCATCCATTGCCGGTCCCTCACCCTTGCCTTTCAAACCCTGTAACTCTCATGGAAACTTCACTTCACCTGAATGTACCCTTTCGTTTCTCCATCTCAAACCTCAAACTCCTCCACTCGTCCTTTCGCCTCAAAACCCCTACTTTATACCAAGCCTTCAAACTTTCCTCCCTCCTTTTCAATTTAAGATCCTACACCATCCCCCAATGGCACATGCCATGAATTACTCCTATTGACTCATACAAAGATATCTTAATCTTGTGTAAATCACCATGGAAAATAAATACAGTAATACTCGTTCTTTTCAATTCCTGCAAAACCCCCCATTTAAACACAATAGAGGTAATCATTAGCCCAGCAGTGGTCTCTTCGTTCTTTTCATTTCTTCCAAAGCAACACATGAAGTGCAAAAGGATCATGAGCTATACAGCTATTCATAAACATAACGTGTGTGTCATATGCGTTAAACTCATGTGTGTTCAAAAACAACAGCAGCTCATCCACCCACCCCCCACCCCTCCGCTCAGCAGTTGTGCAAGGCAGAACATATAAAACTCCATTGAGAGCAGATATGTTTGACCTCCATGGGGAGTGGATGTGGAAACCTCTGAATGAAGTTTGTGAAAATGAAATATTTGAATATATTGTTGGTGTGAATGTGTGAATAAAGTTGGTGGTGAAGAACTTGAACTCTTCACGCTCATGAGATTCTGAGCGGCATTTTTCCAAGGAGATCTTGGCTCTGCTGTTGAGGAATTTCCACATAGATCGACTAGTGTTCTCATGAATCAAGCATCTGCTCCATCACGTGTCTTGATCCACTAAGCGCTTCAGTCTGCCAGGTGCTTTGATTCTCTACTCGTCTTGCCTGCCAGTAGCTCTTGACTTTCGACACTCCACTCGCCCCATCTGCTGGGAGGTTTTGTCCGGTTATTCATCAATCCACTACATGTCTTATTTGCCAGGAATGCTCTCGACTCATCTTATTTGCCGAGACGTTTCCATGTGTCTCTCGACTCTGCTCTCAACACATCTAATGTGCTGGGACTTATAATTCATCTCGCTCTCGTCCAACAAGCTTTCCTTACCACAAGTCCTTTGGCAAAGTCTGTGCTCATGTCTGCATGAGTCAGAAAGGGGGAGTTTGCACATTGCACGAGTTTGCACAGGGCATGAGCTGCACTGTCTGTTTAGACTGCGAGCACCACCAAGGGGGAGCTTGCACATTGTGAAGGTCTACAAGTATCACGAGCTGACACACATCTGCAGATGCTTTGCTCTGCACTCCATCTTGGTTCTTCCTCTCTACTTTTCCCCAGAATAATCGATGATGCACCATGTCCTGTTTATATACTAAATTAAGACTGTGTAAGTGGGCTCTGTAATTGTGAAGAATAATGACTGTTCTCTTCTGCCTTTTCATTGTGATTTCTCTCCATATATTGTAAATACATGCTTATATTTGCTACCGTAAATACCTGCCATTGCTGATTGAATAAACCTTGTAGTGCTTGTTGAAAAAGTGTGTTGGTTGAACTGTGAAACATTCCCGGCCTGCTCGCTTTTGTCCTTCCTCCATTGGTCTCATATAGTGTGTAAGTTGAAGAGATGGGAAGTTTTGCCCCACTGATTGGCTCTGTGATTAGTCAACAGCCATCCATGGTTCGCTTGGCTGCACATGATAAATAGACAGGGGCTGTTGAGGGCATGACCCCAAATTAGGGCTGCAGCACCAACAGTAAGGTAATGTGTAACCAAGGAGCCAAAATTCTGCGAGGATTGGCGGTTCTTATATCGCCAGCCACGGTTACCTAGCAACCTGTCGGACTTCAGTTTTCTATGGCCAGAGGTCGGGTAAAGGTCCGAGGAGCTCCCTAGTGATAACCCCAGACCCCGGTACCCTGACAATATTTCTAACTTGGTTCCTTCTGTACGAGTGTTTGGATGCAAAACTCAGTTTGATATCTTTGCATACCTGTGCACGATAGCTGATCCAAAGTGCAGAACGAAAGGCTATGCAGATAGTTTTATCCCTCATGCTGTCTTGCTTTGGAATACACTACCTTTAACGTGCTTCCCATTCTCCTATGGTCTACCCAGCTTTCAGAGGAATGTCAATTTCTACTTCTTCCATGCTTGAGGTAACATCGCATTTCACCTGACTTTGCTACTTCCTGTGTCTTGGATATTTTGTTGTTATTTTTTCTTTCCTTTTTTGGAGTTTTGCTTTATCCTTTTCTTTATCTTTATCTAACCTTCCCTTAGCCTTTTCATAAAGGTAGAACATTTAAATTTAATGAAAAAACATATGTGTGTCTACGACCTTAAAGAGGGAATAATTTGTAAATTTGATTTAAAAAAAAAGAAATAACAGGAGTAATATGCAATATTACAAGCATTGAAAATAATTTCAGCATGGTTGAGTAGTTGTGCTCTGTAATCCACATTCAATGCATCTACAAGCACAATACAAGTGTTAGTTTGGTTTCTCAGATGAGACATATCACCTCAGAGCAAAGATGTCATGAAATGCTGATATTTGGTGGCCATCTTGGATTTATGCAAATTATACATATTTCTGCAACAGAGATTTCTTCGGACTTTTAGTATGGTGTTCTGAGAACCCCATATAAATGCATTGTCGAAAAAAAACCTGTTGCAATTTGTTCCAAGGCAAACCTTATTTTGCCTGAACTAAAAGGCCTTTGCTGACTGTGGGTATCTGATTTTCAAAAGACAAGCTTGTATTGATGGAGGATGGTCGATCTCTATCTGGCTTTGATGTCCAACATTGCTATGTCATTGGCCCAGGAGACGTCATGGCTCATGGTATTGCCTAGACGTTTAAAAGACTGAACCTCTTCCAGTGGCTGTCCATGGAAATAGATTGATTGATTAGTTTGACCATCCTTCCAGAGTAACAGGTGGGAGACCATGAGATTTTCCATTATGGGAGGACATGTTCCATTTATTACACCAACATCTAATGAATCCCAGATCAGCAGAGAGTGACACAACTGAAGTTTGATTATCATTGGGATGGGATACTGCATGACACAGTGTGGAGTTATCTGCAAAAAAAGAAGAGAAGGTTTTAAAGATCCTCAGAGAGATCATTTATAGAGATGAGGAACAAGAATGGACCCAAAACACTGTCTTGGGGAAACTTAGCCTCCACTTAGAGAGGGGAGGAAAGGGTTCTGTTGATGGCAACACTTTGACTGCATATCTGCATGAGTGGAGGATGTCAGATATCCAAGAATGAGGGCAGATTTGTATGCAACAGGCAGAGAGCTTGGCAAGCAAATCAGGTTGTCAGACCATATGGTATTCGGTAGATATATCCAAGGAGATGGTCCCAACCTCTCATTTGAGATTTAGGGAACCCAAGTAATGCTGGGAGAGGAGCATCAGCATGTGCAGGATGAGTGAGCGGCTGGAATCCTAACTCATGGACAGAGATTCGGCTGTTGGAAAAGAGATAGACTTGACTGGAAAACAGACAGATAAAGATCAACAGCAATGATGAATTCCATGAATGTGCTTGTAATTGGAAGCAAGCTCACTCGCTTGTTGTTGATTGGATCTGTTTTTGAACTCTTCTTGGAGATTAAAGTTATGCTTACCAACTTCAAAGCTGATGTGAGTCAGCCAAAAGAGGACAGAATGAATACGGCTGCCAAAGGGGAAGCAAGAATGACAGAGCAGGATTTAAGAACATGGGCAATGATGCCATCTGGGTCGATTACAGAATCAAGGTCAAAGTTGGACAGAACTTCCTCTATTTTTTTCGGTTAAGAGGGATAAAAAGTCCTGGAGACTGTGTGTGTGTGTGTGTGTGTGTGTGTGTGTGTGTGTGTGTGTGTGTGTGTGTGTGTGTGTGTGTGTGTGTGTGTGTGTGTGTGTGTGTGTGTGTGTGTGTGTGTGTGTGTGTGTGTGTGTGTGTCGGGGGGGGCGCTGAGCAGGGAGTAAGATGAGGACAGAGTGTGATGGTTTTGGTACATGAGATTTGGAGGTAAACACAGTCGGTTTTAACATTCTGCCATATCTTATGTGGAGTCTGCAATAATGTCGGTTCAGTTGAGGGAACAGATACAGGGGTGCCATACACCAGTGACTGACTTGAAAACGTGCCACCATAGCATTGGAGGAAGGAGGCTGGTTGGAGACCTCAGTCTGGAGATTTGCAAAATGGTGTTTTCTGGCATGCCTCAGGATGTACACAGCCTTACAGTTGTGAGCGTTACAGAATTAACTAAAGTTATCCTCAGTTGGGTTAGTTTTCTACAGTGAGACTGCAAGCTGCTTGACTGCAGCCTCCTCACTATAGGATTTAGTGCACCAGGGCCAAGAAAATGGATAGGACAGCTGCAGATGGAATGGGATAAACTGATGCATGGGAAAAAGTTGGCTTTTGGGGATGTTTAATTATCTCACTTTTGAATCACTTTCCATCCTGGTCTTTCCCACCATGGCTTGTGGCTGTGTATTCCTATATCACACGATTTATTACCAATAGCTTTGTTGTGATGCTTCCCTCCAAAAATGAATTAACAATTAATTTATATATTATCAGCAAGATATCATTATATTTGCTTCATCTCATGAAGTTATGTATTTTTTATTTCATATCTTTTTTTATTATTAATGTTGTGCATTTTCTCTTACCTTTTTTTGAAATTTCCAAAAAATATCTGACTTAATGGTGAGCTTGCATGGCAAGGCGGCTGTACCATCTACTTCTGCTTTCACCCAGTGTGTTTCTCTTGGTAGAAATTCGCCTGATCTTGAATTGTTCCTGCCTTCTCTTGTTTCAACCTCATTTACCTTCTTCATAGGTTTTCCCATTTCCATTTTTATCCCATCTTCAGTCTCATTCTGTTTTTTCTCCTCTATTGGTTGATCTTTTTTCAATTCTGCTAACACACTCCTCTTCTGTAATGGTTTGTCATGACCTGTCAAATACAAAGTGTACTGTTTAACAATTTAATTACAAAATAATAATGCCAGTTTTTTTAACAAATGAAAGAACACACAAAATGTTTTCAAAAAGAACCAAAAAAACCACAATATTGTTGATGTAAAAGTCATTTGACATAATCAAAGACCAAGTTTTACAAAAAGCAATAAAACATCATTTTTGAAGCAATCATTCTGTCAGCAGAGAAAATAAAAAAAACTAATATAAACAAGGGGTACCAACTAACGGTTTTTTGAAATCCAACTGATGGTTTTGACCAAACTTGTATGTGCAGGATTGCAAAAGTAGGAAAATACAAAATCACACAAGTCTGAGTTAATTTCACATCAGTGTGTTATGCATCCTGTCTAACTGAAAATAGAAAACTGGCATCAGAGTTGTTCCACATAAAAATGCACAGCAAGGAATTCAACAGAACAAGCACACATCACATTTCAAATGTAGACCCAGTCCATGCATGCAATACAAATGAAGAATAAAAGAACAATATGAAGTACTATTTGTGAATTAAAAGTAAAGATGCATAAATAATGCACACAACAAATAAATGAAGTACGCACATCCTACTGATCACATGGAAGATATGGGATCAACATCTGCACAGAATAAAACTGATGTAATTTAATGTGACACTGGTATTGTGCATGTGTGGGCAGAGTGTTGGGAATGTTGGCATTGTTGTTTGTTTTTTGCATCAGAGGCATAGTCACCCACACCCTCAGAAAATGACATATCGGAGCTAGGTGCTGCATATAAAAGAAGAAGATGAAGACAAATAAAAACTTAACATCTGCAATCACAAAGCGATTGCCAAGGGTAAACATCCCCGGATGGGTGAGAACCACTCTTGGCCCATGATCCAATGATGGCCCATGTTATTATTTTTGGACCACCACATGTCCTTGACCTTCAACATTTAGGGATAGTGTGTCAAACATGAAAATGTGTCCCCATATACAATGTAGTCAAAAAAACTCAATACCATGAAAATCGGAGGAAAATTACTGAAGTTATGATCAAAAAGGTGTTTTTGTTCATTCAGTCACAATACGAAAAACAAAGGTCAAGAACAGGAATTAAATATTAGGTGCACATCCTCTGTGCAGGTACACTAGTATGATGCAAGAATATTTTGGAAGGAAGGGCAAGCGGTCTTTGAGATTCTGCGTTGGCAAAACTGAGCGACGACAAAGATCACGTTATATTTTTCAGAGTACCATTTGACCTTGACCTTTAATGGGGAGGGGTGTGATATAAATGAAACTAAATGCAACTTGTTCTAGGCTATCTCAGGAGGGCAATTTTGTTTTGATCGGTCAAACCTAAGGGGAGTTTTCATGAAGAAGGTAAAAACGACCCTGATTGGGTCATGACGTTCAAAAGAATCGTGGTAATACCTTTGAACGCTCACCTAGAAGAAGAACGATACTGAGAAGAAAGTCAACATGGGACGGAATCAACAAAATGTACCAATGAACAAACACTACCAAACAAACACCTATTTTGGGGGGCAACCCCCCACCCACCCCCAATACACTCCCTGAGACCATGATTTTTTAAATAGCATGAACAAAGTTTAGTACATCATGGGTGATAAAGGTTGTGGTCAATTTTTATTGAAATCAGGTATGTGTATTCTGAGAAAAAAAGAAATACCTCTTTTGGGGGGCAACCCCCCCATCCCCCACCAAAGACCCTTTCGACGCCTATGATGTAAATTAAGTGCAAATGTGACTTTCTCTAGGCTATCTATGAAGGACAATTTTGTTCTGGACGGACAAACCTTCATTGAGTTTTGGTGTAAAATGTTAAAATGACTATAATTGGGTAATGATTGTAAAAACAGATTAAGGTCAAAACCATTATGTCAACCCCGCATACTTTTTATTCCAATTATTGATGCAAAATTTCATTCTGAATATCCTTGGACATTGGCAAAAAAATAAAGGGAGAAACACCGAAATAGTGGTTTCATATACCTGTGGGTGTAAGACCTTGACCTCTTTCTAACCCAGAGGGGAATGATGTAAATGAAGAGTAGATGTGACTTGCTCTCGGCTATCGAGAGAGAGCAATTTCATTCCGATCAGCAAACCTTGGTCGAGTTTTGTTGAAACATGTTAAAATATCTATAATTAGGTTATGACCCTAAAATTATGTAACGTGCAAAACAATTTATGTCACCCACACATATTTTGTATTCACATTATCAAGGCAAAATTTAATTCCTATAGTCCCAGTCGGCTCTGAGATGCAGCTCGGGAATTTATAAAGCTTGGAAATTGTAAGTTTGTGAGCAAAGGAAAAAAAAAATTTCTTCTAAATGGTGGTTTAGTTCTCCTCGGATCTGAAGAAACTATGGTACAATTAAAATTGCTGGTGTAAATTACAGAAACAAACCCTGCAACAGCAATAAACCTTCCACGATGCCCGATGGCCTAAGTCCTATGCTTTCGGGGAAGGCTTTTCGAAGAAATAGAAGAAAGCTGTGAAAGGGTCAATAATGAGCTTGAACAGGGCATCATTACAATGGGCTAGAAGCAATTGAAAGGAAACATGGTTCCAATATCTAGCAGGGCAAAGGCAAGAAAGAACAAGATAATAAACCAATCCCTTTAGGTTGAGCGACATCTACAAAGTGAACTGCACGTGCACAGTCATGCACGTCATTTCTCCAAGACAGAAGTTCCAGGATGAAATGGTCATGATACTTAAGATGAAGGACAACAATTGGTTCATGCAAACACTACCATCGGTATTGTTTAAGATATGAGAGATATCAGGGAATAAGTTATGATGCCATATTTATTATTATTAATAATTTTTCACTATCTTCAATTGCACTCGTTTAACCATTATGTAAATACTCCTCTCAGATTGTGCAAATTACTGGTTGTTTTTAAACCGATTGTGAAATGTAATTTCAAATATTAAAGCTCAAAATTTTCAGCAATGTATGCATTTTTCGTGGAAGGTGGAAATTCAGCAACAACCTATTCTTTCACACTGGGAGGCATACATTCCATTAATGTGTCCACACTGTAATTCCATGGGATAATGCAATGCAAACTCACAAATGAGAAGAAACAGCACAATGGAGTAAGTTGGCATTTTGTACGCACTAAAGTCAGACAGGGAATGGAAACGTGCAAAGAATGTTAGACACAGAAAAATAAAATGTGACCGACAGAAATGTACAATGATTCGAATATTCCAGAGCATGTAACTTGTTTCAATCTCTCATACAAGTCATTCTATTACCCCTTTGCTGTATATGTACATCCTGCCTAAAAGTAAAGGGTATGCCTGTCATTTACATTCCATTTAATGTTTCTTAACTCAACTTGGATTATGTAACACCGACTCGAGAATGGCAAATACACACTACTCTGAGCTGTTCAGCCTGTGTTCAAATCTCCACTCAGAACCTTTGAAGAATGTGCTGATGTAGCACAGGGTTTCACGTTTCGTGGTGACCATTCAAATTAAGAGGACTCGTTGTATGTGTGTAATATATATATATATATATATATATATATATATATATATATATATATATATATATATATATATATATATATATATATATGGAGCTGTTGAACAGCTCCCAAGATGAGAGCAGCCATTTTTAGTAGGATTACCTTTTCTTAATTGAATGTAGCATTTCATTGAGGAAGCCAAAGCATTTTAAATGCTCTCAGTAAGCTACAGTTTTTGACTGTTGGTAATCAAAGCAAGTCGGATATATATATATATATATATATATATATATATATATATATATATATATATATATATATATATATATATATATATATATCTCTATCTCTATCTCTATCTCTATCTCTATCTCTATCTCTATCTCTATCTCTATCTCTATCTCTATCTCTATCTCTATCTCTCTCTCTCTCTCTCTCTCTCTCTCTCTCTCTCTCTCTCTCTCTCTCTCTCTCTCTCTCTCTCTCTCTCTCTCTCTCTCTCTCTCTCTCCCTCCCTCCCTCCCTCTCTCTCTCTGTCTCTGTCTCTTTGTCGTGCAGCTGAACATCTGGCTTTCTTGTTGGCCCTTGTAACAACATTCTTTGAGCCTTGAGCTCAGAGAAGCCCAATCATAAATCAGCACTGTTTTGGTATTGTTCAAAAGGGAACATCTTGCAGTAGAATGAGACGATAATATATATATATATATATATATATATATATATATATATATATATATATATATATATATATATATTGTGATAAAGATCTGCCTGATCAATAACAGATCTTCTTGCTTGTGAAAAGATAAATGCTTTGTCAGGCCAGGAGAGAATATTTGCTGGGGTGTTGTTATTTTCAAAGAAAACGATATCTTACAAAGGAAATATAAAGCTGATATGATGGAAGTTGGGGAAATCATGAAAACAGATGAGCAGGAAAAGTATATATAAAGTAAACCAAACTGCTTGCAGGCCAGAGTTTGACTGAGCTGGTATACTGTAGGTATTCTGTGCCTTTCTACTCTCGTGTACACTTTTGATGCGTATTAAAAGCTCTTCTCTACGACGATTGGTGTAGTCATTGCATGATTGCAGACCCTGATCTCGACGTTTTGGCGTAGTTGGCAAGGGGTAAAAACAGAGCAAAGGAGGGGAACTTCTTGCTTGGTGAGACAAAAAGAGGACAGCAGCCGGCCGGCTTAAAGATAAGGTGAGAACTGCCTCTTTTTCTCGCACCGGGACATACAGGTTCGCTGCTCTTTGTGATCTGTACTTATCTTAAAAGAACGAGAAAAGAGGGAGCTTTGTGCGCATCAAAAAGAAGGGTACCCCGGGGGGTTAAGTGTTCGCAGGGGGGAGTTGCAGGTGATGCTTACAGGCTCATCTAAGAAATCCCTGGAGAACAATGTCTAAAGGGGAGATTGCAAGGTACAAACCCTGGGAGGGTAATCTGAGAAATCTCCAAGAGACAAGGTATTTCTCTGGGAGATTGAGGACGTGGAAGGTGTGCAAGGGATTGTGAGGGTTCGTGGAAAGGTGTGAAAGACACCAAACCCAACCCGAGACCACCCCAGGCAAAACACTGACCAGTCCAAGAATACTCGAGAAATGATTCAGGGAAAGTGGGAAAATAAAGCTGTAACGGAAATTATGGACCTCGGTCATGTGATCAATTAGAATCATGCTATTAATGAATATAAAAGTACCCATATGCATTCCCAGAATAAGATTCGTTAAGATATGCATTTGTGAATAAGCCCAAACCAAACTTGAAGCTTGTAAGATGTGTAGGGAAGAAGCATGTGACAAATAAATAATGTTGGAAAAATAAAAAGAAAAGTTGTAAGTGTTAAGATTAAAAGAATAAGTTGAGAAAACGTCTTGCCCCACCCGTGCAAATGCAGTGCACAGAGCGGGGAAATCAAGAGAGAATACCAGGTAACCCATCTGAGGGTTTCCTTAATCCTTCGAGGTTCTGTCCAAACCTGGAAGGTACGAGGTCGCTGGCCACGACTTTTGCCTTCCCGGTGAGGAGGTGGCGGAAAAACGCAGGTGGAAGGGAAGGTTACAGTGCAGCAAACTCAAAATCGGTAAAATATCCATTAAAAGAACAGGAATTGAGATTAGTTCTGATGTGATAATATTTGGAAATTTAAAGCGAGGTGCTGAAAGAACAGCGGACGAAGCTAGGCTGCTCGTGAAAACGATGCGTTTAAATGGAAGGTGGGAGGGAATGATAACCCACAGAGGGAAGGATGCCCCATTGTGAGAATGATAACCCACAGAGGGAAGGATGCCCCATTGTGAAGTGGAGGAATGTGTGCGCCTTGCCTGAATGGTAAAGGTGGGGGTCGTGTTCCTCTTTGAGAGTTTTTTAACGACTCAAAAACGAGTCAACGGGAAAATTTGTGGCAGATGTGCCAAAGAAAGCCTTGATTGTGATCTCCAAGTCCCGGAGTCCAAACAACACGAATTGAATTGAGAATTATTTAATCGCGGTTGGAAATAAATAAAAGGTAATTTAATATAGAGTCAAATAGTTCTGAAATGTGTCTAAATTAATTTGTATACGTTTTGATGTGTGGGTCGAACGCGTACGCAGTTTGTTGTGGATATGGAGATGGGGAGAGACGCGGGACCAATGTGCGAAGGAAGGAGGGGTAGGATAAAAGGTGGGGGCGAGCTGTGTCGAAGTGCACATGCTGTGCCCAGAGGCGTGCTGTGTCTTCACTCGTCGGTGAATGAAACAATGACATCCAAGAACCAGGACAAAGACATTAGGCAAGCTGCAGAAATGTTTTTGGGGGAAATGACTAGTGGTCTTTGAACACGCGTCCATTGCGGACCTCGTCACGGAGCATTAATCCTCTGCCTGGCGCGATCAAGTTTTTTGTACGAAAGTGGACAGATGAGCATGTTTGTTGTCCTTATATGAGCCTCTATCTGTCAGGATAAATTATTTGGATTAAAATTGACCATAAAAGCGGGTTATCGTGCTGAATGTGTTGGTGCCCTGCTGTGAAGTGCGGGCTGTGCGCGATTTTTGCTTGGGAGAGTCGGGCTGCGTGAAGTTTGCCTGAATACGGGGAGAAGCTTTGGAAAAGAAAATTTTTTAATTTTTTAACCGAGTGAGGCACGAAAATTATCAACACGGTTGGTTGCATTATTATTGTGAGGAGCTCGGTTTTACAATCAATTGTGGTTGGCATCTGTGGTTGAATGTACAAAGTAAGCCGTGTGTGGAGCCCTCGAAGGAGGGAGGGCTGTCCGGTGTGCGAGATGGAGTACGAAGCACGAGTGTGGTCAACATCTGGGCCGCATTGAAATCAGCCGTGCCGAGGGTGCTGTGTAAATTTTCGAAGCAGTTCATCCTGGCCTTGTAAGTTTGCAAGTACACATGTGCAAATGGACAAGACCATTGTGTGCTGGACCCTGAGTAAATTCTACAATGTGCCAACCCCCGACAGCCCCCTGCACCTCCGAAGAGTCTGGAGGTATGGCTGCCCTTTGAGCGGTGCAGCCTCGATTCAAATCTCAACGCAGCTCTAAACTGCCATCCTGGTGTTTCACATGCACTGTGAGATCTGCTAACATCGGTTCGTGAACATTAAAGATCCCACGATGCTTTTTGCGAAGAGTCAGCAAGTTATTGCAGGTACCCTGAACATTAAGCTACAAAACTGCTGCTCGAACGTGCAGGGGCACAGCTGCTGTCAGGATTGGAATGGGTCGGGACTCAAGTCGTCAGTTGTGTGCAGTACGTGGCGACAGATGAGTATCAATTGTCACAAGGACGTGTTCGTGCAAATGATGCAGTGTCCCTCCACCGATACACACATTGGAATAAATAATCTCACCGACCTGGGTGGAATGACAGGCTGAGTCAACCTCAGGAACCAGGGATACTGAGAGTCAGGAGTCGCCAAGAGCCACAAACAATAGACATTGTGCTCTGACGGTTTGAAAGAGGAAATGCAAATTGTGCAAGTGAGGTGCGGAGTGTGTGTTGGGATTTACTTTAGGCTCATGTAAAGGAAAATTGAGAATTTGGCAGATTTTAAAAACAATTACCATGACATGTTTGAATGAAGAATGAGTTAAAATCGCAACCGTGGCTGTGGACATAATTACATACACAACTCAGCCGGGAACAGAGGAAAATATTTTATTTTATTTTATTTTGGGCAGCACCAAATGCTTTGCAGAAGTGTGGTCCAAATGGATGAATGGATGATATCTGATTAGGCAGTGTTGGTTGACTCACTGCTGGAGTAAAATGTGGTAATCGAAAGATGTCCGATACTGGACATAACTGTCAGGGTATGTAGTGTACACTGAGAATAACATCTTGGAAAGTGATTCTGTGCTAATTGCGGTATGCAATCTAGCCGAGGGTGAAAGCATATTCCTGATATGTGTATACTGTACAGATGACACAATGTAGGGGAACTGTGGAAATAAGAGGATATTTAATGTCGCAAAGTAGGCTAGTCAAGAATAGTTAAATCAATAGTAATATATTGAGCACATATGAAGAAAAAAAACTACAACAACGACATCCTCCCTGGTACCTTCCACCATTGGCCTTTCCGATGGGAATACGTGCCGAGCGCCTGTGGGGGAGTTATTTAGCAATCAACGCGACCTAACTACCTGGTGCTTGCAGCGGTATCGAGTTGCAGGTTCAAGTACCATCGAGCCGGATTGTCAAGGATTGCACGAGGCAGGAAGGTCCAAGGAAGCTTCTCACCTCCAGCTCACCTTCCCTCCGAGGGGGGAGTATCAATAACGACCCAACGGGGTCCCTTTTTTGGGGAGGGGGGTGTGTCTGGTGGGGGCCAGTCCTTAAGCAGCATCTGTATGGGTGCTTGTGTATAAATTTCCATTTATTTTATGACTCTGCCCTTATATGCTTCTTATGGGCTTCATGATGGTTCCCAGGGAGCCACTGGGTTGTCTGGACCGCCTGGAGAAGCGGGAGGCAGTGGAACTGTTGGTGGTTCAGATCCTATCTGACCTCCAGGCCCAAGTGGTCATGATGGCATGATTGGCCCTCAGGGCAATGCGGGAGACAGGGGTCTGCAAAGGGAGTCTGCAACACCAGGACGCCAAGGGGCGATTGGGATAATTACACCATCAGGATCGTCTGGGTCAGTGGGTGAGCAAATGGTGGGTGCAGGTGAGCACATCCATCTGTGGTGAAGGTAGTGGTGTGAACCCATGGGTCGCTTCGGGCAGGCAGAATTCACATCTTTGTTTACGTTGAGATCTGAATTTGTTGTCTTCTGACGTCAGCATCGGTTGGTATTTTAAAAACGCGTTTTTCATATCATAGCAGCCACCGTACCTGGGAAGGTTCTCTGTGCATTGTATTGTCATAATGGTAGACCGTGGGGCTATGTACGCTCTCTGATGACGACCAACTTATGAATGGGAAAGAAGGGTGCGGTCGGTGGAACTGACTCTACTGCTCCCTCTAGCGGTCCTGCTTGCTGCTGATACCCAG
>NC_140969.1:75972708-76057708 GCF_056783735.1 Eptatretus burgeri
CATCTTACTGAAAATGGAGTGGAGCCGCTTCCTACCATCACGGCCCGGGCCAAACCAGAGCGCCCGATTCTGGTGAGGACATATCGCTTCGGGTCGTCGCCCCCGCTCTGCACCACGGGGTCAAAAAGGACGGGTCGCAGAGCCGCTGGTATGTCGTTCTTGCCCGTCGTTCATACTCATCGTTCCTGCTCACCACTCCTGTCTGCTCATTCATATCTACTCGTCCTGGCCTGGGATTGCCAACCTCCCCATTCGCCTGCTGGCACCGCCCCTCTTCACCGACCCCATTGCTGACTCCGACTTCTCCACCTGCCCTTCTTTCCAATTCGCCTGCTGGCTCCGCCCTTTTTCACCAACCTGCTTGCTGACTCTGACTTCTCCACCATTTCACCTGCTAAATCCATTTTCGTCACCGCATCATCCTCTCTCTCCACCCTTTGGCTTCTGACCACCCAAGTGGCATTTGCACTTACCTTGTGTAAGTCTTCTTTGGTTGGAGGAGCATGGGAGGGGTCAATCATTTATATAATCTGAGCCACACCTGGGTGTAGTGGATTTGGTGAGACCTGATTGGCTATTCCCTCCATTCACAGGTGAGAAATGTGGGTGGGTCTTTCTTTACATATATATTGACTGCTTTTGACGTTTGCACGTGGTACATGCTTGAGAGCCTCATTGGTATGCATTGCTGTCTACGCTATCACTGATGATTTGCCAATAAGTGACGAAACCAGTCCGGTAGCTGAGGGTATTGTCTTGCATTGGGATTGTCGTGTGTGTACTATATGTGAACATCTTTATAGTTGCTGAGGAACTCTGAGAAGGGTTCGAAACAGCGTTAGCACTTAACTTGCGCAAGTCTTCTTGGGTTATTTTATGCAGCTACTTTGGCGAGAGGAGCGTAGAAGGGGTCAATCATATATGTATGTATGTATGTATATATATATATATATATATATATATATATATATATATATATATATATATATATATATATATATATACATACATACATACATACATACATACATACATACATACATACAAACATATGAGCAAATAAAACCCGTCGCTTCAGTGATGGGGACATTAAGGGTCATGGGGGAGTTGGGGGGAGAAGGAGGGAGGGTGAGAAAAGAGAGGAGGGGGGGGGGGAGAAGGAGGGGGGTGAGAAAAGAGAGGAGGGGAGGGAGGAGGGAGGGGAGTCCGGGAGGAGAGAGGAGGAAGGGAAGCTCTGCGGGACAGAAGAGCAAGGAAAGGAGGAAGGTGAGGAGAGATGTTGCTATACGTTGCAACCTAGAGAGAGAGAGAGAGAGAGAGAGAGAGAGAGAGAGAGAGAGAGAGAGAGAGAGAGAGAGAGAGAGAGAGAGAGAGAGAGAGAGAGAGAGAGAGAGAGAGAGAGAGAGAGAGAGAGAGAGAGAGAGAGAGAGAGAGAGAGAGAGAGAGAGAGAGAGAGAGAGAGAGAGAGAGAGAGAGAGAAAGAGAGAGAGAGAGAGAGAGAGAGAGAGAGAGAGAGAGAGAGAGAGAACAGGGAATGAGAAAGGTGAGGAGAGGAGGTGGGGTTAGCAAAGAGAATGGTGTATATTGCTTAATGTACATACAGTCACACACACTAATTGAGGTTTCTGAACCCAGCAATTTTGGTCTAAACAATGCAGAAATCAATAAAATGACCAAATACCAAAATATCTGAAACAAAGTGAAAAAAGAAAACTAAATTGTTGGCCATGTCTCGCTCCAGAAACAGGTCTTTCCCTTCTGTGCACGAGGTCTTCAACTTTAACAGAATCATCTGAACTTCGGCTTCTTGGTCTGGACATCTACTCTAACCTCCATTGGGATAAGTACTTGGGATATTGTGAAGAGTGCTTCCAAGCGAGTTGGTCGTCTCTTTCGAGCACAGAGGTATGTACCTCCTGATGCTGTTTGTACCTGAATAAGACAACTATTCCTCCCCTCATGAAGTACTGTTGCCATACACGGGCTGGAGCACCAACCTGCCACTTATCTTAACTTGACAGGCTCCAGAAACACATAGTTAACCGGGTTGGTGTGGAGATGGATTCAACTCTTCAAATGCTCTCTCACCACAGGTCAGTTGCCTCGGTATGTTAGTTCTACAGATATTTTCATGGTAAATGTTCTGCTGGACTTTCTAACTTGGTTGCTCCTGTACAAATGCTTGGATGCGAGACTTGGTTTGCCATCTCTGTACACCCATGCACTAAAGCTGATCCAATTAGAGAACGAAAGGCTGTGCAGATAGTTTTATCCCTCGTGCTGTCTCGCTTTGGAATTCACTACCTGTAACATGCTTCCCATTCTCCTACGATCAACCCAACTTTAAGAGGAATGTCTATTCCTACTTCTTACATCTCAGAGGCTGCATCACATTTCACTTGACTTCTGCTACTTCCTGTGTCTGATGCTTTTTGTTATTTTTCTCCTTCTTATATTTTGTTTTGCTTTATCCTTAGCCTCATCTATATCTAACTATCCCTTAGCCCCTTATCGAGAATGTATTTAGGCCTTGATTGGGGTGACTTGCATTTTTTAAAAAACAAACAAAAAAGCATGTCTAGAACACCCCCTTCCCTTCCCCACCACCCCTCTCTCTAAAACCCATTCTCCTCGCTCCATCCATCCTTCCACAGTGTATAGCAACATGTGGTGAGACCTTGCTCTCTCCCTCCCTGCCTCGCTCTCCTCTCCCCCACTTCCTAGCTTTCTTTTCCTAACCCCTTCCTCGCTCCCCTCCCCCTCCTCGCTTCCCGTCCCCAATCACCCCCTCCTCGCTTCCAATCCCCTACCACCCCTTCCAACCTTCCCCTCCCCTACCAACCCCTCCGAGCTTCCCCTCCCCAACCACCACCACTCCTCGCTTACCCCTCCCAACAACCCCTTCCCAGCTTCCTCTCCCCAACCAACCCCTCCGAGCTTCCCTTCCCCAACCAACCCCTCCGAGCTTCCCTTCCCCAACCACCCCCATCCTCGCTCCCCTCCCCTACCACCCCCACCTTCTTGCTCCCTTCCCCTCCCACATCCTCACTCCCCTCCCAGATCCTTGCTCCCAATCCCATACCACCCCCTCCTTCACCCCTCCCACCTCCTCACGACCCCTCTCCTCCTAGCCCCCCTTCCCCCCTCCTCACTCCCTTCCCCTTCCACCCCCTACTGTTAATATTCCCATCAGCGAAGAAATGGGTTGTATTTGCTCGTGATAAATGAATAAATAAATAAATTGTTGGTTCAAGCACCAAACAGTAATTAATACCCAAAGTAAGTATTACAACTGATAATCGTTTTGGAATGAAATCCTTCAATACCACAACTTGCCAATAATTGAAGCGAACAACGCAGAATTGTTATTCAACAACAGCAAAGGGTCAAAAGCTTACCGGAGAGAAGACAGATTTTCTCGACAATGGGGAAGACAATTCAGGATTTGCATACCAGTCAAACAAGAAATCATGTAGGGTGTGGTCGATTCATTTCCAAGAATGGAATTTAAATATTTCCTCTCTTGGAAGACATGTGCGGTGGAAGAAATTAAAGCTTTGCTGCTGCACTGCCTGAATGTGGCCTGTAATATATGTTATTACTCGATCCTGGGGCTATTATGGCTCACCCTTGTGGATGATATAAACAAATATTGCATAAGCAGCTAAACCCGTGTCCTGGGAGTGGAACTTATGATGCACCCTTTGGAGGTATTGGAGGTAACGCTCACCTCCAAGTTGTCTCGACTGGGTTCGAATCCTGACCCAGCTATATAAACTGTCATCCCAGTGTTTCACAGGCAGGGCGATTCATCAATGTGTGTGCCCTCCCTCAGATGGATGTTAAAAGAGAGTCCCGTCTGCCAGCATTCGTTGGTGGACATTGAAGATCCCATGGTGTATTTCATGAAAAGTAGGTGAGCCATCGCCGGTACCATGGCCGAATTCCAAATTCCTGCCCGAACCAGAGGAATTTCAGGCCAGGCCTGGCTATCTGGTTCGTGAAGACTCAGGCTAAGATTCCCCCGGCCGATTCCACAAGAAAGGTGGGGTAATGGGGTGCGTTAAAAAAGAAGAAGATTGGTAGGATGAGCAAGGAGAGACAATAAATAAAATAAAAAACAGGGTGGAAACCATTGGGACATTCGGATAATTATTTTTGTTCACTTACAATACACATGTGTTGCTGTTAACTCTCTCTCTCAAATGGTTGAAACAGCGAATTATGATGTTATCTGCTGCTCTCGTATGCAATCTGTGTGAGATTGGTGCGTGGTGGTAGAAATAACCGTGGACTCACTGGATTCGGGCCTATGAAACCTACATTATCATGCTCCGCTTGGAAGACATGAGCGAATCAAGAAAATAAAGCAAATACTGCTCCACTACCTGGGTGCGGAAGACCTGCGGATATTTGGGACACTTGGCACTTTGTCCGAAACATTCGTTTCGACCATGAACCTTCTGGAAACACTTCTCAGCCCCACACAGTGTTCTTCTCCAGTTGTTTCTCTTTAGACAGCATCAACTGCTGGGTGAGTCAGTACACCGGCTGTTACATTGCAAACGTAAGGGGATGAGCTTGCTCCTGCAAATTTGACGCCCTGCAAGATAAGATGATTCGGGACTTGTTCATCAAAAACACGTCAAGTGCTCCTCTCTCTGTTTGCGAGAGATTTTACAAGAACCAGACGATTTATCCCTTTCAAAAGCTCTGAAAATTGCATTTCAAGTTGAATCCATTGACGACTGCACATTTCAACGTTGCAGATGCCCCCCATAACCACACTGAAGGCAGCACAGATTTTTCAGCAGCCCGATAGCCTCGCTAACGCAGACTCCGGCCTAACGGTGCAGCAAATGCAACAGTAGCGTGCACCCCCCCCCCCTGAGTGCTGTGGGAATTGTGGCGAAGCTTTGCATGCCACAAGAACACCGAATAGTTCTCCATGTGTGCAGATGTGCAGGTGCTGTCACAAACTAAATCATTTTTCAAGTTTGTCGCTCTGCTCCTGCCATGATGCCAGCACCACAAAGGCATCAACAACCTCACACAACATCCACCATTGCTCATAATGTGTGTTCCAGAGGTTTTCAAGACGTGTGTGTGTGTGTGTGTGTGTGTGTGTGTGTGTGTGTGTGTGTGTGTGTGTGTGTGTGTGTGTGTATGTGTGTGTGTGTGTGTGTGTGTGTGTGTGTGTGTGTGTGTGTGTGTGTGCGCGCGGACACCTCTGCTATTGGACACAGGGGCTACAGTATCTCTGCTCAACTTGGACACATATAAATGCTTTTCACCCATCAGCTGCTTCAGCACCCCCACTCTGGGTAAGACTGCTCCAAAATCGACATTGTGGGCACCAAGCATCTGACTGCGTTCTCATTCCACATCACCCTCTCTGGTGCGAACTTCCTAAGCATCGACCGCTTCACAGAGCTTGGTTTCTTTCTCCCTGATGGATGCCAGCGGGTCAGCATTTCTGCCGGTTGCCTACTCCTGGCAACAGAAATGGCCCATGGTATTTAATGGACTGGGCTGCCTCACTGCCTGAACCCACCAGTCCCTGCTGAACTCTACGGTGACTCCGGTCATCCAGCCACTGCGACACATTCCATTCGCTCTCCATGACGAAGTGTCTGCTGAAGTCAAGCTCCTGTTGGAAGCTGGAATATTCGAACCAAAGTATTCCCTTGAAGTTCCAACTTGGTCATTGCCAGGAAAAAGTCCGGAGGGCTGTGTATCTGTGTGGATCTTCATGCAGCAAACATTGCCGTCATCCAAGACAAATACCCCCTGCCCACATCTGAGGAACTGACCATCCTGTTCTCTGTCTCCACATTTTTTTCAAAGCTGGACCTATGCCAGGGATATCTCCAGGTGCCCCTCCAACCCGCTAGCAGGGACCTCATGGCATATGTCACTCACACTGGAGTATTCTGCGATACGAGGATGCTTTTTAGACTCATTGACTCAAAGCTGCTTTCATAAAGTGATGTCCTCAGTCCATGCAGGGATTCCAGGAGTGGCCATTGACTGATATGACATTGTTGTACATGGGCCTGACATCCATCCACAACAAGCACCTGCACAGGGTGTTTGAGGCACCCACCAAACACAACCTCACTTTGAATGGTGAAAAGCGTTTACTGTGCTGGACGTCGAGTTTGTGGGATTTTGTCTGTCAGTTCGTAGCATTTCCCTGCCTCAGTCCAACATTGAAGCCATCCATCACATCTCAGCAGCCAATATTCTTTCTTTCCTTGGCATGACAGCCTATTGCCTGCGGTCCCAGCCCCGATACTCCGCCATGGCAGAACCATTCCACCAACTGCTCTAAGAGGACGAGCCCTGGGTTTGAATGCGAGTTTTGAAGATGAGCCCTGGCCTGTGCTGAGGATTTCCACCTCTTGAAGTCTCAGCTTACCACACCACCTTTCCTGGATCAGTTCAACTTTGCTAATACAAACCTCGTCACGTGTGATGCGTCAGCTGTTGCCATGGTGGCTGTGCTCTCGCAGTTGCAGAATGGCGTGGAGAAGCCCATCGCATTTTCCTCCCGGGCCCTGACCTCCACTGAACAGAGGTATTCTGTGGGTGAAGGTCGACTCTCCCTCACATTACCAAGGAACCCGACACGAGATCCGGTCCCCACCAAAAAACAAGGCTCTCATCACCGTCTTCCTTTGAGCGACTGATTTACGCTCAATGAAGAAGTTTGCCGGACCTGAGCTTTTTGGCGCTGGACACGTCATTTTAAATCAGTGAAGCCATTTTGGTTGGGTTGTCGGGGCTTAAAGGTTGAGATCCCTCAGAGGCCGAAACTATGACCATTGTTTGGCATGGTGCTCATCGGGGATAGAGAAGGCCTTAACCGCTTTGGGAGGTTCCAACCCATCGGTACTCTCCTGCCCTGGTCTGCCCCTCTTCTTCGTTCAATTACACTGAACAACAAATTTCAAAAAAATTTTTTTACTGGAGATGTGTAAAGTCATTAAGACTAATTTGGGTACGCTGATTTCAAAAATCATAACCGTTTTGCTGTATCACGTCAGGATTTTCAGGAACAGAAATATTCCCATTGCCTAGAAGTCAGGATTTCAATGAAATTTACATATGTCTTTAACATGTCTATTTCGTACAATTGTTGTTAACTTGTGTTATATTTCTTTCTTTCAGATAAAGATGAGTAGGCGTTCCTGTACCAATCATCCTGACAACTTCTGTTATGTCTGTGGTCGGTATACCAAAAAAGATCAACAGCGAAGTATATCTACAGCAGTGAAAATGAAGGCCGCTTACTTTCACTACTTCGGGTGTAAGGTGGGGGACCAAAAACAGAGCTGGGCACCACACATCTGCTGCACAAGCTGTCACACAACCTTGACTCAGTGGTTGGTGGGCAAGCGCGCGAGCATGCAATTTGCGGTGCCCATGATATGGCGTGAGCCGCAGAATCATCATGATGATTGTTATTTCTGCTGCACAAGCATCGCCGGCTTCAACAAGAAGAATAAAGGTCACATCAAGTACGCTGACTGCGTCTCTGCTCGTAAACCTGTGCCTCATGATGACGAGAACCCCGTTCCAACACCTCCAGCTGATCAGAACATAGCTGTAAGCAGTGGTGAAGAGGATGGTGATGATGAACCTTTTGAACCCGACACTCAAGAATCACACCTTCTGAACCAGGGAGACTTAAATGATCTTGTAAGAGATCTCTCACTGTCAAAGGCGAAGGCAGAGCTGCTTGGATCAAGGCTGCAGCAGTGGAATCTACTTGAACCTAACACCAAGATATCCTTGTTCAGAGCACGTCACAGAGACATGGCTGAGTTCTTTGAGATGGAAGACACGATGACATTCTGCAGTGACATCAACGGTCTGTTGAAAGAACTTGGGTGTGATCACGATCCTGCAGACTGGCGCCTCTTCATCGACTCGGGGAAGAACAGCTTGAAGGCTGTTTTGCTCCAAAATGGCAACGAGAAACCATCAGTCCCACTGGCTCACGCGTTCGGCATGACAGAGACCTATGAGACTATGCAGCAGCTGCTTGATTCCATCAAGTACAATGACTTCAACTGGCACATCTGCGGAGACTTGAAAGTGGTGGCGCTGTTGTTAGGGCTGCAGTCAGGCTACACGAAATACATGTGCTTCCTTTGTCTCTGGGATAGCAGAGACGACAAGAATCACTGGACGAAGAAAGATTGGGAAGAGCGAAAAGAGCATGTACCTGGTCGACACAACGTGAAGCATGTCGCCCTTGTTGACCCAGCCAAGGTTTTCCTTCCACCACTCCACATAAAGCTCGGCTTGATGAAAAGTTTTGTACGGGCAATGGATCTGAATGGGCGTGGGTTTTTATACATCAAGGAAAAGTTTGGCAACACCTCGTTGGAGGCCAAGATCAAGGCTGGTGTCTTTGTTGGACCGCAAATCCGACAGATTATGAAGGACGAAACTTTTCCGACAACTCTAAACCCCAAAGAGCTGGCAGCGTGGAGGAGCTTCAAAGCTGTGACGGACAACTTCTTGGGGAACGAGCGCGCGGACAACTATGAAGAAATAGTGCAGCAGCTGCTGGAGTCCTTCAGGAAACTTGGCTCCAGGATGTCCCTGAAAATCCATTTCCTACACCAGCACCTGAACTTCTTCCTGACAACTTGGGAGCAGTCTCGGACGAGCACGTGAGCGATTCCACCAAGAGATTTCACTCATGGAGACGCGTTACCAAGGGCGGCACAACCCGAACATGATGGGCGATTTCTGCTGGTTCCTGCATCGTGAAACTGACACAGAGCAGCACAAATGCAAAGCCAAATGCCTAAAGCATTTTTAATTCCATTCTAGTGGAGTTTTTCTGTAATTTCTATAATTTTGAAGCATTCATGATGAAATAAATGAATAAATGAATTTTTGTAAATTTCATTGAAATCCTGACTTCTAGGCAATGGGAATATTTCTGTTACTGAAAATCCTGACGTGATACAGCAAAACGGTTATGATTTTTGAAATCAGCGTACCCAAATTAGTCTAAATCACTTTACACATCTCCAGTAAAATTTTTTTGTTGTTCAGTGTTACCCGACCAAGATGAACCCTCGTCATCATCACGAGAAACGTTGATCATCCTTAATCACATCCTCCCAACACCCCGGAAGATAAACTTGGCCAAATGAGCGAAAAGTCCACCGTAATACAAGCTAAACAGGATAAAGAAGACCAGACAAAGCCGATACACCCTCGACACTCAAAACTGTCCAATAATGGCGTCCACGCGAACTCGCTCGACTGACTTGACTCCTGTCCTCTCCAATTTCACAGAATGAACACGAGTCTAAGGAATGAATGAGGAATGAATTAATTAATGAATTCCCACCTTCTGTTCCTTCGTCTGCCATTAAATTATTGGGTTTTGGTAATTGAACTCCCCGAATAACCTCTAAAGTACTCCATGAGAGGGGTCCATCTCCGAGCGGTGCACTTGGAGGTGAAGGTTGTGGTGTAGCCTGCGGGCATGCAGGGCGGGGCATGATGATGGGAGGAGGGGTCGTCGTGGTCATCGGGTCTGCAAGTGATATAAGGTGTGCGCGCCGCCTGAGGCGCTGTAGTAATGCTGGAGTCGCCCGGCCCGTGCGTGTGCTGAGTACGTAATAAAGGAGAGCCGCGGGCAACGTACGCTCGCGCTCGCGCTTGTGCAACACAGCTCGGCTCGACTGTTCCCCCGCTCGTGTCTGCCTGCAAAGCATCTTCTACACGACACAATAAAGGTTACATTTCAATCATTTGTCAGATTTTACTAAGACAACGGAACAAACGTTTATTTATGGATGTACTGCACTTCATTTACATTATCACCTGACATTGTTTGAATGTCAATATTTAATTTTATTTTCAAAAACGACAGCAGCTGTGTTAAGAATCATTTACATCGCTGTCTACTGTTTTGCCATGGCTTACAAACATCGGCTTGGTACATCCATCCATTCATACATCCCTTTACTCCATCCATCCCTTCCTTCACTCCATCCCATTCCTTCTATTCATCCATCCATCCCTTCACTCCATCCATTCCCTCCATCCACCACTTCCATCCATCCATTCATCCATCCATCCATCCATCCCTTCTCTCTATCTCTTGACTCTATCCATCCCTTCCTTCACTCCATCCATTCCCTCCATCCCATTCCTTCTATTCATCCATCCATCCATCCCTTCACTCCATCCATTCCCTCCATCCACACCTTCCATCCATCCATCCATTCATCCATCCATCCATCCCTTCTCTCTATCTCTTTACTCCATCCATCCCTTCCTTCACTCCATCCATTCCCTCCATCCCATTCCTTCTATTCATCCATCCATCCATCCCTTCACTCCATCCATTCCCTCCATCCACTCCTTCCATCATCCATCCATTCATCCATCCATTCCCTCTATCTCATTCCATCCATCCATCCATCCATCCCTTCTCTCTATCTCTTTACTCCATCCATCCCTTCCTTCACTCCATCCATTCCCTCCATCCCATTCCATCCATCCATCCAATCATCCCTTCTTTCTATCTCTTTACTCCATCCAGCTTACAAACACCGGTTGATTGGCACTGCACGACACCGAATGTCAATCGATATACTATATTTTTGATTGTGTTGAGCAGAGGGACAGGACAGAGTGACATTGCGAGTACTTTTCCCGTGTATCGCCATGGCTTACAAACAAACATCCAAGTAAACGAACATCTCTCCGGAGAGCCTTTTAACAAAGTGAAAAATGAAACTAAACCCAGAGGATGAGGATTAAAATCAATGATATTTATTTCATTTCCGAGGTAACAGCCATTGTCAATCACTAATCTGAGATGTTTGCACTTTTAAAAGAAGACATGTCTATGCATGTGTGGTATTGCTGCAATGTGTCACGGAGTGCTCACTTTTTCCATGAGAAGTTGTCTTTATGAAGTTTTGTTTGCACCTGATACAATACTGATAAAGGTACAGTACCTGAAGAAAGTCTGCACCCCCTTTCAAAATTTTCACCTTTTGTTGCCTTGTATCTTGGAATTAAATTCCATTAAACCAGACGTTTTACACCTTTATTTACACATCGTAACCCTCAACTTCCAAGTGAAAAACAAATTTTAGAAATTTCAGAAAATTATTATCGCATGTGTGTAAATGAAACAGACGGCACGAACACTGGGGTCTCCGGGCGTTTGTAAGCATTGTGATGTATCAGCGATGTGTCGGCGATGAAGATCAGCCATTCGATGACATGAGTGAGGAAAGTGAAAAAAAAATTTGAGTGCTTCATCGTTAAGAAACCACTGCAGCCTGTTCAAAGTCAAGACATTGTTGTTACACAAGAACAGTCAGGAGAATTGCCAACAGCTGAGAGAATTTATCAAGGAGGTGAGAAAGGTCTTTTGCAGAAGATCCAGGTTGGCGTAGAAGAAGTAAAGGAACAGAAAGCAAATCTAAGAGAAGATCAGGCTCCGGGTCCAGATGATAATCACCCGAGAGTATTGAGGCAGGTGGCTGAGCAGGTAAGCGACATATGAACGGATATTTTCAATAGCTCACTCGAGTCAGGACATGTGCGGGAGGATTGGAGAATAACAAATGTAACACCATCTATACGAATAAAAGTGTGTGTGTGTGTGTGTGTGTGTGTGTGTGTGTGTGTGTGTGTGTGTGTGTGTGTGTGTGTGTGTGTGTGTGTGTGTGTGTGTGTGTGTGTGTGAGAGTGTAAGAGTTGTTGTTGATTGGTATCAACATCTGCAGGTTTCAGAATGTGGAATGGAGTTCGCTCAGGGTGGGCTCAAAGTATCTTCCTTCATTTCGGTAAGGGGTCACGGATTCATGGACCAAGCTGTGAAGTTTTCTGTTTTCAAAGTTTTGTGCCTTTAGGATCGTCTCTGAGCCCTGGGAAGCTTCCAGCTGAAGTTCGTTTTTTATTATACATTGTCGAGGCTCGTATGAGAGCTAATGCACAGAAGGGGGGGGGGGTGAATGAGATGAGGGTTGGGAGAGGGGAGAACAAAACAGTGAGGAACAGAGACATTCGGAGATCTGTAGAAGGGAGAAGGATGGGGCGGGGAACATGTGGTATACAAGATGGACATTACAGGGACTTTCAGGAAGGAATGTAGGGAATTTGAAGGAGTTGGGTGTGGGGTGGATTAATGGGGTAGAAAACATCAAGATTTTGGATGGGGGAAGATAAGAGGTGGTGGTGAACAGCTGTTTTTAAGGCCTGGGGAGAAGAATGGGATTGAAGAGAGTGAGGGAGTTTATTCCAAAGGTGGTGAAAAAGAGGAATGAAAGCGTGAACATGAGCAGCGATTTGTGATTTTGATAGTTTTACCAGAAGGGGGTTGTTGGCAGACGTTGAGCTCCCTGCGGAAATATGGTGGGGAGATATTGCAGACAAAGCAGGGGGGACGAGACCAGAGAGGAGACTGAAAAAGACAAAGACCACCGACCTGCCTGCGGAGAGAGTGTGGGAGGACCAAAGACTCAGCCTCATCATGGGAGATACCAATGATCCAAAATGCATTGGTGTCCACAGCATGAAGTATGGAGAGAGTAAGTAAGAAGCAGTATGGGAGAGAGTGAAGGTTTTCAAGTTAAAGTTTGATTGCATGAAAGATCAGCATTGAGCCCCTTCCCTCTACCTGATTGTCATGAATGTTCTAACTGAGCAAGTGAGACAGACAGGAAGTGCCTTGGTCAATGGTGTTTGCAGATAACATTGAGCTGTGTGGTGGGGAAGATAAGAATATGACTATCTTGAGAAATGGAGAAAAGCGCTGGAAGATAATGGAATGAAGATCAGTCGACCAGAGAATCAAGATATGGATTGTCAGTTTGAGCCAAGGGAAGAGGATTGGGGTGAAGGTGTAGAGATTCTGGGTGCAGATCAGGAGTAAGTGAGTTGCTTCAAGTATCTTTGGTAAGAGGTGACAGAAGACGGCAATATGGGAATGGGAATTATGCATCAGATTAGTTCAAGTTGGAGTAATTGGAGGAAGTCAGGAAGTGAAGTGTTGTGTGATAGAAAAGGACCGCTGAAAATTAAAGTAAAGATTTACAAGACAGTTGTCAGACTGGCATTGTCATATCATATGGAAACTTGGGAAACTTGGGAAACTTCAAAGAAAGAGGAAGAGAAACTGGATGTAAATGAGATTCTCATGCTGAGATGGATGGGTGGAGTGACAAGAAAGGACAAAATTAGGAACCAGTATATCAGAGGGTCAGTGAAGATTGTGGAAGCATCGAAGAAAGTCGTCGAAAAGAGAATGAATTGGTTTGGTCATGTGATGAGGAGAGAGAAAGAGTATCTGGTGAGGCGAGTGATGAAGATGGGATGCTCGGAAGAAGATGAAGGCCGAAAACCCGATGAGAGGATGCAGCGCTGAGAGAGAGAAGTTGTGGAAAAGTAAGAAGAATGGGTGATTGACAGAAGGAGATGAAGCCTGGTGGTGGTTTCGTGGTGAGGGTGGCTGGCTTAGGATCCTAGTGTCCTAAGTTTGAGCCCTGTTTGCTGCTGAATTAATACCAGGTGGGGTTGACTCGGCTGTTATGCTCGATTGACAATGCGCGATCGCCTAAGCTCACAGGCCTAAAGTCGCAGTGAGCTAAAAATGGGAAAATCCAAAAGAAGAGGAGAAGAATATTCGACCTCATTTCCCCCAACATTCTCAAAAAGTGTTGAATAACATGGAAACCACCATAAAACGAATGATGATGATGACGATGATCTGGTTGGGATCTGAAGAAACGGTTGTAAAATCATAAGTCAACATACTTCTTTTTTTTCATGAAAATCAGAATTTTTGTCGCAATATTTTTTTCATCGTGTAAGCCTGGTGTTGGCTCAGCAGCTGCGGTGGCTGGCTAAAGATCCTTGGGTTATGAGTTTGACCCCCATATAATGTTGAATTAACACCAGGTGGGGTTGACTGAGCCTGTCATCCTTCCATCCATTGGGACCACACTCTGGACAGAGCATTGGTGCTGCCAAAGTAGTTTCTTGGGCTATTGCGCACAATCCTGGACATGTCACAACTTCAACACAGGATAATAAAATGGCTCAATCATCCCAGCAAGCTGCAACTAATTTTGCCAACCTCAGAAGGATGACAGGCTGAGTCAACCCCACCTGGTATTAATGAAACAGCTAAGTGGGATTTGAACTCAGGACCCTAGGATACCAAACGCACCACCTTAACCATTAAGCCAACACCAGGCTTATGCAGTGAGTACCAGGGTACAGGTAGAGGGGCACAGCATCAGTGGCACAGCCGTGCTTCCAAGAAATGATAGCTACCTGGCAGCGAAGCCACCATACACAAGAATAGAACAGATTCATTGGGTTATGTATTTATTTGTATGCAGCCTGTGGTTTGTCACTGCATTATTATTTTTTCTGAAGGTGTAGCTGTGCGAATGATGCAGTGCCCCTGTTACCAGCAAACTGGTTCTCATTTTGCTGACCTTGAAAGGATGATAGGCTGAGGCTGAGTCCACCCACCTGGTGTTAATTCCTCAGATCATAAGCCAGCCACCTTAACTGTTTGTTAAGCCAACACCAGGCTTATTCATGGAGTAATTCAGCCATAGTGTCAGCTTTATAAAAACTATTCCGAAGTTGTCCTGTTAATAAAATGATATCTTTAATCTATGCGAATAAAAGTGTGTGTGTGTGTGTGTGTGTGTGTGTGTGTGTGTGTGTGTGTGTGTGTGTGTGTGTGTGTGTGTGTGTGTGTGTGTGTGTGTGTGTATGTGTGTGTGTGTGTGTGTTGTTGATTGGTTATCTACATATGTGGGTTTCAGAATGTGGAATGGAGTCCTCCCAGGGCAGGCTCAAAGCATCCACCTTCATTTCAGTAAGGGGTCTTAACGATGAAGCACTCAAATTTTTTTTTCACTTTCCTCACTCATGTCATCGAATGCCTGATCTTCATCGCCGACACATCGCTGATACATCACAATGCTTGCAAACGCCCGGAGACCCCAGTGTTCCTGCCTTCTGTTTCATTTACACACATGCGATAATAATTTTCTGAAATTTCTAAAATTTGTTTTTCACTTGGAAGTTGAGGGTTACGATGTGTAAATAAAGGTGTAAAACGTCTGGTTTAATGGAATTTAATTCCAAGATACAAGGCAACAAAAGGTGAAAATTTTGAAAGGGGGTGCATACTTTCTACAGGTACTGTACCTTTATACAGTATTGTATCAGGTGCAAACAAAACTTCATTAAGACAACTTCGCATGGAAAAAGTGAGCACTCCGTGACACATTGCAGCAATACCACACATGCATAGACATGTCTTCTTTTAAAAGTGCAAACATCTCAGATGAGTGATTGAGAATGGCTGTTACCTCGGAAATGAAATAAATATCATTGATTTTAATCCTCATCCTCTGGGTTTAGTTTCATTTTTCACTTTGTTAAAAGGCTCTCCGGAGAGATGTTCGTTTACTTGGATGTTTGTTTGTAAGCCATGGCGATACACGGGAAAAGTACCCGCAATGTCCCTCTGTCCTGTCCCTCTGCTGAACACAATCAAAAATATAGTATATCGATTGACATGCGGTGTCGTGCAGTGCCAATCAACCGGTGTTTGTAAGCTGGATGGAGTAAAGAGATAGATAGAAGGGATGATTGGATGGATGGATGGATGAATGGATGGAATGGGATGGAGGGAATGGATGGAGTGAAGGAAGGGATGGATGGAGTAAAGGGATGTATGAATGGATGGATGTACCAAGCCGATGTTTGTAAGCCATGGCAAAATAGTAGACAGCGATGTAAATGATTCTTAACACAGCTGCTGTCGTTTTTGAAAATAAAATTAAATATTGACCTTCAAACAATGTTAGGTGACAATGTAAATGAAGTGCAGTACATCCATAAATAAACGTTGGTTCCGTTGTCTTCGTAAAATCTGACAAATGATTGAAATGTAACCTTCACCTCCAAGTGCACCGCTCTGAGATGGACCCCTCTAATGGAGTACTTTAGAGGTTATTCGGGGAGAGCTATTTCCAAAACCCAATAATTTAATGGCAGACGAAGGAACAGCAGGTGGGAATTCATTAATTAATTAATTCCTCATTCATTCCTTACACCTCGTGTTCATTCTGTGAAATTGGAGAGGACAGGAGTCAAGTCAGTCGAGCGAGTTCGCGTGGACGCCATTATCGGACAGTTTTGAGTGTCGAGGGTGTATCGGCTTTGTCTGGTCTTCTTTATCCTGTTTAGCTTGTATTACGGTGGACTTTTCGCTCATTTGGCCAAGTTTATCTTCCGGGGTGTTGGGAGGATGTGATTAAGGATGATCAACGTTTCTCGTGATGATGACGAGGGTTCATCTTGGTTGGATAATTGAACGAAGAAGAGGGGCAGACCACGGCAGGAGAGTACCGATGGGTTGGAACCTCCCAAAGCGGTTAAGGCCTTCTCTATCCCCGATGAGCACCATGCCAAACAATGGTCATAGTTTCGGCCTCTGAGGGATCCAAACCTTTAAGCCCCGCCAACCCAACTAAAATGGCTTCACTGATTTAAAATGACGTGTCCAGCGCCAAAAATCTCAGGTCCGGCAAACTTCTTCATTGAGCGTAAATCAGTCGCTCAAAGGAAGACGGTGATGAGAGCCTTGTTTTTTGGTGGGGACCGGATCTCGTGTCGGGTTCCTTGGTAATGTGAGGGAGAGTCGACGTTCACCCACAGAATACCTCTGTTCAGTGGAGGACAGGGCCCGGGAGGCAAATGCGATGGGCTTCTCCACGCCATTCTGCAACTGCGAGAGCACAGTCACCATGGCAACAGCTGATGCATCACACGTGACGTGGTTTTGCATTAGCAAAGTTGAACTGATCCAGGAAAGGTGGTGTGGTAAGCTGAGACTTCAAGAGGTGGAAATCCTCAGCACAGGCCAGGGCTCATATTCAAAACTCGCATTCAAACCCAGGGCTCGTCCTCTTAGAGCAGTTGGTGGAGTGGTTCTGCCATGGCGGAGTATCAGGGCTGGGACCGCAGGCAATAGGCTGTCATGCCAAGGAAAGAAAGAACATTGGCTGCTGAGATGTGATGGATGGCTTCAATGTTCGACTGAGGCAGGGAGATGCTACGAACTGACAGACAAAATCCCACAAACTCGACGTCCAGCACAGTAAACGCTTTTCACCATTCAAGGTGAGGTTGTGTTTGGTTGGTGCCTCAAACACCCTGTGCAAGTGCTTGTTGTGGATGGATGTGTCAGGCCCATGTACAACAATGTCATATCAGTCAATGGCCACTCCTGGAATCCCTGCATGGAATGAGGACATCACTTTCTGAAAGCAGCTTTGAGTCAATGAGTCTAAAAGGCATCCTCGTGTCGTAGAATACTCCAGTGTGAGTGACATATGCCATGAGGTCCCTGCTAGCGGGTTGGAGGGGCACCTGGAGATATCTCTGGCATAGGTCCAGCTTTGAAAAAAATGTGGAGCCATAGAACAGGATGGTCAGTTCCTCAGATGTGGGCAGGGGTATTTCTCTTGGATGACGGCACTGTTTGCTGCATGAAGATCCACACAGATACACAGCCCTCCGGACTTTTTCCTGGCAATGACCAAGTTGGAAATTCAAGGGAATACTTTGGTTCGAATATTCCAGCTTCCAACAGGAGCTTGAGTTCAGCAGACACTTCGTCACGGAGAGCGAATGGAATGTGTCGCAGTGGCTGGATGACCGGAGTCACCGTTGAGTTCAGCAGGGACTGGTGGGTTCAGGCAGTGAGGCAGCCCAGTCCATTAAATACCATGGGCCATTTCTGTTGCCATGGGTAGGCAACCGGCAGAAATGCTTACCCACTGGCATCCATCAGGGAGAAAGAAACCAAGCTCTGTGAAGCGGTCGATGCGTAGGAAGTTCGCACCACAGAGGGTGATGTGGAATGAGAACGCAGTCAGATGCTTGGTGCCCACAATGTCGATTTTGGAGCAGTCTTACCCAGAGTGGGGGTGCTGAAGCAGCTGTTGGGTGAAAAGCATTTATATGTGTCCAAGTTGAGCAGAGATACTGTAGCCCCTGTGTCCAATAGCAGAGGTGTCCGTACACACACACACACACACACACACACACACACACACACACACACACACACACACACACACACACACACACACACACACACGTCTTGAAAACCTCTGGAACACACATTATCTGCAATGATGGATGTTGTGTGAGGTTGTTGATGCCTTTGTGGTGCTGGCATCATGGCAGGGGCAGAGCAACACACTTGAAAAATGATTTAGTTTGTGACAGCACCTGCACATCTGCACACATGGAGAACTATTCGGTGTTCTTGTGGCATGGAAAGCTTCGCCACAATTCCCACAGCACTCGGGGGGGGGGGGGGGGGTGCATGCTACTGTTGCATTTGCTGCACCGTTAGGCCGGAGTCTGCGTTAGCGAGGCTATCGGGCTGCTCAAAAATCTATGCTGCCTTCAGTGTGGTTATGGGGGGTAATAATCCATGTACTTTGTTGTAAAGTACATGTAAAGGTAATAATCCATGTACTTTGTTGGACAGGTAATAATGCATTTACTTTTTCGGACAGGAAATAATCCATTTACTTTGTCCGAAAGGTAATAATCCATTTACTTTTTTAACAGGTAATAATCCATTCACTTTGTTGGACAGGTAATAATCCAATTACTTTGTTGGAAAGGTAATAATCCATTCACTTTTTTGGAAAGGTAATCATCCATTTACTTTGTTTGACAGGTAAGAATCCATTCACTTTTTTGGAAAGGTAATAATCCATTTACGTTGTTGGACAGGTAATAATCCATTCACTTTTTTGGAAAGGTAATCATCCATTTACTTTGTTGGACAGGTAATAATCCATTTACTTTGTTCGAAAGGTATTAATCCAATTACTTTGTTGGAAAGGTAATAATCCATTCACTTTGTTGGAAAGGTAATCATCCATTTATTTTGTTGGACAGGTAAGAATCCATTTACTTTGTTGGACAGGTAATAATCCATTTACTTTGTTGGACAGGTAACAATCCATTTACTTTGTTGGAAAGGTAATAATCCAATTACTTTGTTGGACAGGTAACAATCCATTTACTTTGTTCGAAAGGTAATAATTCATTTTTTTTTGTATACCTTGGTCGAGGCTCGTATGAGAGCTAACACACAACTCACAGCAAGGAGGCATGAGACAAGAGGGGCGGGAGTGGAAGGGACAAAACAGTGGGGAACAGACACATTAGGTGAACTGTGGAAGGGAGAGGGATGGGGATGGGACGGGGAACATGGCGAAGAGAAGATGGACATTACAGGAACTTTCAGGAAGGGAAGCAGGAGAATTGAAGGAAGTGGGCTTGGGTGGATAATTGGGGGTAGAAAAGATTGGGGATTTGGATGGGGGAAGATAAGAGGTGGTGGTGAACAGCTGTTTTGAAAGCCTGGAGGGAAGAATGGGAAAGAATAGAGTGAGGAAGTTTATTCCAAAGGCGGGAAAAAAGAGGAATGAAAGAGTGAAGATGAGCAGTGATTCGTGATTTTGGTAGTTTTACCAGAAGGGGGTTGTTGGTGGACCTTGAGTGCCCTGTGGAAATGTGGTGGGGACAAATCGCAGAGAGAGCAGGGGGGGGGGGGCAAGTCTGGAGAGGAGTCGGTAGAAGACAGAAAGACCACCGACCAACCTGCGGTGATTGAGTGAGAGGCCCAAAGACTCAGCTTCATTGCAGGAGATGCCGATGATCTTAAATGCCCTGGTTTCGACAGCGTGAAGCCGAGAAAGGTGGGAGGCAGGAGCACCAGCCCAGAGGGGAGAGCAGTACTCCATCAGGCTACAGACAAAAGCTTTGTAAGTGGTCAGGAGCTCAAGAGGGCCGAGGAAGGACTTTGCACGACAGAGGATTCCCAGTCGGCGACTGGCTTTTGAGGCGAGGTTGGAAATGTGACTTTCCCAGGAAAGGTCATGGCAGATATTGAGACCCAGAAGCTTGAAAGAAAAGACTTCTTCCAGAGGATTGTTGAGAAAGTGGATGGGGGGGTTTTCTAAACAGTCCTTTCGAAGAGACATCGTGAGAGTGTGAGATTTGTCTGGATTGAAAGACATGTTCCACGTGTTGGACCAGTTTGTGATTTTATCCAGATCTGCAGTGAGCGAAGAAGCTGTTGCTTGCAGGTCTGAGGGATGACAGATGGTACGGCAGAGGGTGGAGTCGTCGGCAAAGAGAAATAGAGGATTTTCCAGAGAGTCCGAGAGATCATTGATGAAAACCAGAAAAAGAACAGGGCCCAGAACGCTACCTTGCGGAACTCCAGCCTGGACAGGAAGGGGGGATGAAAGAACTCCATTTAGAGCCACACGTTGACTGCGACAGGAGAGGAAGTCTGCGAGCCATGAGTGGAGATGGCCTTGAATACCATGGGAAGAGAGTTTGGTGAGTAGGGCAGGGTGCCAGACTGTGTCAAAAGCACGTGATATGTCCAGGGATATGGCTCGGATTTCCTGTCTGGCATTGAGGACCTCCATCCATTGATGGGAGAGCAGAAGCAGCATATCCAGGGTAGAGTGACCTGGTCTGAAACCAAATTGATGATTGGAAATCAAGCCATTGGAGAAGAGGAAGGATTTCATATCTGAAGCGATGATGGATTCCATCACCTTGCTGATGATTGGGAGAAGGCTGATTGGTCTGTAGTTACAGTGATCTGTTTTTGCACCTTTTTTATGCAGGCCAGTGATGTTAGCAGCTTTACAAGCAGATGGCAGTTGACCTTGGGCAAATGAGAGGGTGAATAGAACAGAGAGAGGGTGAGCAAGAGCAGAAGAGCAGGCTTTGAGGACACGTGGGCTGATGCCGTCTGGACCGGTTGCAGAATCTAACTCGAGGTTTGAAAGCAAGCTCTCCACCTTGTCAGGAGAAAAGGATACAGAGTTCAGGGACAGTTGAGTGTGACTGGGTAAAGTGGGTAGAGATAGTGATGGGTTTAGGACACAAGATTTATCTGCAAACACCGAGTTTAGACATTCAGCTTTATCACGTGTGGAATCAGCAGTGCGGCCATTTGAGGTAAGGGAGGGGATGGAGGGGGAACATACACCAGAAACAGATTTGATTAAATGCCACCAGGATTTTGAGGAGGGAGAGAGGTTTGAGAGTTCAGACTTGAGATGAGAAAGATGTTGTTTTCTGGCTCTCCTGAGGGTAGATACACACTTGTTCCGAGCTTTGTGGAAAGAACTGAGATTGCCCTCAGTTGGGTTTGTTTTCCATGAGGAAAAGGCAAGTTGCTTCAGGACAACTGCCTCGCCACAAACTTCAGTAAACCAAGGGCGGGAGGAAGGGTAAGACAACTGAACACGAGAGGGGATAAATCTGTGCATGAGGGAGAGCAAGTTTCTTTGAAAGAATTCCCAGGATGAGTTGATGTTTGAGAAAGTAGTGATAGGAGACCAGTCTCTAAGTTTGATGGCTGCTCGGAGACCTTGCCAGTCGGCTTGAGTGAAATGCCAGACTCGACGGCGGTGAGGTGGTTCTCTGATAACAGCCAGAGAGATGTCCACTTTAACAAGGATGTGGTCAGAAGACCCAATTGGAGCGAAGGAAGAGCAGCAGATATTGTCAGGGAAATTTGTCAAAATCAGATCCAGAAGAGATGGAGTTCCATTGGTTGAGATCCGGGTCGGGAAGTTGACCGATTGAGTCAGTCCCAATGAGTCGCAGAAAGCTTTTGCTGAGGTGCCATGGCAGGTGAGAGAGGTACCCACACCTAGCCAACTGGCGTGATGACAATTGAAGTCACCACATAAGAGGAAGAGAGAGTATGAATGAGAAGATAGAAGATGGTCCATGTTTTTGGATAGTGAGGTGTAGATGGAGGCATCACTGTTCGGTGGACGGTACAGTACACATATAAACATGAGGTGGGAGTGGAGGGAAGCCAAAGCCAGAGATATTCCTGGGGGTGTGGGGGAGTGAGAGCAGTGCATGGAGAGTGAGGAATAGAGTCTTTGATGAAGAGAGCAACACCTCCACCAGGACGAGGCTCAGGTCTGTCATACCGTAAGAGGGAGTAACCAGGGAGAGATACTTGGGATTCAGACACGTCTTGGGAGAGGAAAGTTTCTGTTAGGCAGATAATGTCTGGTTTGTCAGTGGCAACCTGTAAGGAAAGATGTGAAAGGTTTGAGCGAAGGCCCCAAATATTTGAGGTCCACACTTTTAATGAAGAGGTAGGGGAGGAGGCTATGGGTGCAGGAGGTGGAGGGGGAGGGGGAGGGTAGGACAAGGGACGAGGGGTGGGTAAGGAGGGTTGCTGAAAGAGTGTGGGGTATTGCAGAATAGCGAAGGGAGGGGGCCGAATGAGGAGGAGAAAAGTCTCTGTGGTGCTGGGGGAGAGGGGAGACTAGAGACAAGGTAGAAGGCAGTTGAGGATTTGAGGAGGTGGAGTGAAGAGATGGAGGTGAGAGGGCAGTGGGGGGAGGCAGGTTGGTGGATGAGAGGGGGGGCAACTTAGAGAAGGAAGAGTGAGGGGGATGAAAGGTGGGAGAAAGGTGAGGGGGGAATTTTTGAGAGAGGTGAGAGGGAGGCATGGAGAGGAGAAGAGTGGGATGGTTGCTTTGAGAGTGAGAGTGAGGGGAGAAGAGGGTGAGTTGGCACTGAAGTTGGAAAAAAAGAATGGTTGATGGAAAGCGAGCATCCATGGCAAACTGTGGTTTTTAAAAGTTTTAGGTCAGAGATGCGATTTAACACAATTCTTGATGGATGCAATGAAGGCGAATTCAGAGAATGGAGAGAAGAAGCGCTGTAATAGTTGGATTTTTTAGGCAAGGAATGAAGGAGAGATCGAAATGCGAGCAGTCTGTTAAAATAGCAGAAGAGTAGTGCATTGTGAAACAGAAAAGAGTACCACATGTGTGAGAGAGTCGAATGAAGCATTATAAGATCGTTTTTGTTGTTAATATTGATGTATGAGAGAGTTCAACAGATTAGGTCATGGAAGTGTAAAAAAAAAAAAAAAAATCGAGGAAGAAGACGAGGAGGAAGATAAGGGGAAGAAGAAGAAGCAGAATCGGGAGAAGGTGAGCGTGTTGTTGTTGTTGGGTATATATATATATATTTTTTTGAGATAAGAAAGAGATTGCTTGGGAGAATGGGGGATGTTTGGAAAGTGGGGAGGATGAAAATTGAAGGTAATGGGAAGGATAGAAATTGAAGGTCATGGGGAGAAAAAAGAAACAAACAAACAAAAAAAACGATCGAACATCGAGTGGAACCGGTAGGCCTCAAGCCTAGGCCTAGGCCTCAAACACCAGGTAAGAACGTCAAAAATACTCACAAAATAGCACGATTTTTGAAACAAAACCGAACTAGGAACACACGTGTAGGTGAGAAAATTAAACAGTTAAAACGGGACAAATAACAACCGGAACCTAACTTTGAGAACATCAGCAGGGAGCCCCGAAGGAGATCTCTCGCCGCTCCAAAACCGGAACCGGAGATTGAAATTTACTTTGTTGGAAAGGTAAAAATCCATTCACTTTGTTGCAAAGGTAATAACCTATTTACTTTGTTGGACAGATAATAATTCATTTACTTTGTTGGACAGGTAGCAATCCATTTACTTTGATGGACAGGTAATAATCCAATTACTTTGTTGGAAAGGTAATAATCCATTTACTTTGTTCGAAAGGTAACAATCCATTTACTTTGTTGGACAGGTAACAATCCATTTACTTTGTTGGAAAGGTAATAATCCATTCACTTTGTTTGAAAGGTAATAATCCATTTACTTTGTTGGAAAGGTAAAAATCCATTCACTTTGTTGGAAAGGTAATAATCCATTCACTATGTCGTCAGGTAATAATCCATTTACTTTGTTGGACAGGTAACAATCCATTTAGTTTGTTGGAAAGGTAATAATCCATGTACTTTGTTGGACAGGTAATAATCCATTTACTTTGTTGGACAGGTAACAATCCATTTACTTTGTTGTAAAGATAATAATCCATTTACTTTGTTGGACAGCGAATAATCCATTTACTATGTTAGAAAGGTAATAATCCAAAAACTTTGTTGGAAAGGTAATAATCCATTCACTTTGTTGGAAAGGTAATAATCCATTTACTTTGTCGGACAGGTAATAATCCATTTACTTTGTTGGAAAGGTAATAATCCATTTACTTTGTTTGAAAGGTAATAATCCATTTACTTTGTTGGACAGGTAATAATCCATTTACTTTGTTGGACAGGTAATAATCCATTTACTTTGTTGGACAGGTAATTATCCATTTACTTTGTTGGAAAGGTAACAATCCATTTACTTTGTTGGAAAGGTAATAATCCATTTACTTTGTTGGAAAGGTAATAATCCATGTACTTTGTTGGACAGGTAATAATCCATTTACTTTGTTGGACAGGTAATAATCCATTTACTTTGTTGGAAAGGTAATAAACCATTTATTTTGTTGGACCGGTAATAATCCATTTAATCTGTTGGGAAGACAACCATCCATTTTCTTTTTTGGAAACACAATAATCGATTTACTTTGTTTGAAAGATAATCATCCATTTTCTTTGTTGGAAAGTTTATGATCCTTTACTTTGTTGTTGCATTGTACATCTCAACCAGTACTCAGTTGATTTTTTTTCTCACAGTTATTTATACTGCTATTCAATTCTACCTTGGACATGCTGCTTCAACTCGCCAAACAATGGATAGAAGCCCTCAATCTCAGACATTAAATCAGGGCCATCTCTCTGGACATATCTCAAGTATTTGAAACATTCTTGCACCCTGCCTTGACCTCCAAACTCTCTGCCTGTGGCATCAATGCCACCTCTTCACATGGCTCATTGACTTTCTCTGCACCTGTATTCAGCATTTAGCTCTTAATGGGATCTTCTTATCTCCTCTCGCTGCTGAGGCTGGAGTGCACCAAATCTTGGTCCCAGTCTTTTTCCTCATCTTCATCAGTAATCTTTCTGATGCCGTGAAAAATTCTGCCAATCTCTTTACTGATTATTTCAGCCTCTGCCATATAATTTCTCATCCTTCACAGGCAGGTATCTGACTCTTCCCTCTTGGTAGACCTTTATCATATCAGGAGCTGCTCCAACACTTGTAATATGTCTTTCAACCCCCAAAAAACACTTGTAACACAGACGACTTTCAACCCCTCACCCTGTCTTTCCGAAAGGACCTTCTTGCAAACCCTCCCACCTACTTCCGAAAAAAAATCACTTGAATATATGAATTCATTCAAACATTGGGGCCTTACCATTAGCCATGATCTTTCTTGGACACACCATATTTCCAAAATGGCATCCAAAGACACCCACCCACTTTTTCATGCAAGATCTTTCCTTGGCCAATCTGAACTATTGACAACCCACAAGGCCTCCATTTGCAGCTTGATGGAGTTCTCCTTTGTGGTGATGTCCTTACCTGAGTCTTTAAGACAGTTTGACGTCTTTACCACATCAATGAGTTTGAAGTTGTCTCACTTGGAACCTCCATTTCATTTCTCATCAGTAAATGCCGATCTCATTATTCTGGTGTATTTTGGTGTCATGGACATTTTCTCAAATTGTAGCATTTTTTCACATTTGGTAAAAGTAAATAAATAAAATAAAACCCATTTTCAATTCCAGAGCAACCCGCGTAATTCCAGATTCCAGAGCAATAATCTATTTACTTTGTTGGAAAGGTAATGATCCATTTACTTTGACTCAACTCAATTTACTTTGCAAAGACTCAACCATGTTTATTTACTTCATATAATATGTGACTTACATGTCCATGCACATGTGAAATGCAGCTTGTTGATAAATCCTGTATTTGCATCCTATTCAGCCTTGAAAACTCAGGCAAAAACCAAAAGACGTTGCTATTTTCTTTGCTTTGCATTATGGAAATGTAACTTTCTTTCATGATAGACGATGCATTGTTCAGTTTTCAAATGAACTCAGCAGTCCTCTTGATTCTACGAAAGCTTGATTTGAGTGGTGTATAGTAGACTGCTGTTTGATTGCTCCTGAACAAAACATGCATTACCCTATTTCCTATGCATGATTTTTAACAAAATGAACATTTATTTTCTCAAAATGTACCTTTTTCATGATGCAACTTGTGTTGTTCAGTCTTGAAATGTGCACAGGGAGCTTGAAGCCGAAGGCCTATTAGTAGTGAACAAAATGGTGGTGATTTGATTTTTTTTGAGGTTTGAATTGTGGGTGGAGTCAGGCCAGTGAAGTCAGGCCAGGCCAGTGGATCGAATGTAAACTGTCAAATTGTTGCAATGACTCGTTTTGTGAGTGTGCATTATCACGCCCATCATTTTTTAGTCTCGGGCATTATTGATCATGTGCTTGGGAATATACTTGTGCAACTACAATGTTTAATGGTCACGTTCACCACTGAAAAGTGGGTACAGCACCCCTCCCCCCCCCCACAACGATGGCACAGATGGCACAAAGATGTGGAAAGGCACAGATCAGGGGATGGGTATAAAAATATTTCAAAGGACTTGAATGTGCTCCAAAGGATAGTCAAAAGAATCATTAAGAAATGGAAGGCATGTGGTACCACCAAGACCCGAGATTTGGCCATCCCTCCAAACTGGATGACCAAGCAAGGTGGAGACTGATCAGAGATGCCAGGAAGAGGCCAATGGCAACTTTTGATAGAGTCCCGTTTGAGGAATGTCAAAAACCACTCCAGAGATACTGAAGCCATGTGGCAAATAATTTTCTGGTCTGCCGAAACCAAGATGCAACATTTTGGCCTAAATGCAAAATGTTACGTTTGGCACAAACCAAACACAACACATCACCCAAAGAACACCATCCATACTTTGAAGTATGGTGGTGGCAGCATCATGTTATGGGGATGCTTCTCATGAGAAGGGACTGGAGCACTTGTCAGGATCGAAAATAAAATAGATAGAGCAAAATACAGAAAAATCTGAGAGGAAAACCTGCTGCCCTCTGCTAAAAAGCTGAAATTTGGAAAGAAATTCACCTTTCAGCATGACAATGACCGGAAGCACACAGCCAAAGCTACACTGGAGTGGCAAAGGAAAAAAAAGAAGAAAATAAATGTCCTTGAGTGGCTCAGTCAGAACCCCAACCTAAATCCAATCGAAAATCTGTGGCATGACTTGAAGATTGCTGTCCATCAATGCTCCCCACACAAATTTACTGAGCTTGAACAGTTTTGGACAGAAGAATGGACAAATATTGCCCAATCATGGTGTGCATGATTCGACCCAATCTCCTCCTCCTCCTCATGGTGTGCGAAGTTGGTAGAGAGCTTCCCAATAGACTCATAGCTATAATTGCTATCTAAGGTGCTTCTACCATGTATTAACTCAGGGGGTTGGATACTTATCCAACCAAGATATTCTTGTTTTCTATTTTTAATGAAATTTCTGAAGTTTGGAGAATTTGTTTTTCACTTGGAAGCTGTGGGTTATGATGTGTAAATAAGGGTGGAAAAAGTTTGATTTGATGCAATTTAATTCCAGGCCATCCATCCATCTATTGGGACCATACACTGTGCAGAGCGTTGGTGTTGCCTAAGCAGTCTCCTTGGCGATTGGGCACAATCATGGACAGGTCGTCACTCCGACACAGGATACCAGCAAGCTGGTACTCATTTTACCGACCTCGGAAGGATGACAGGCAGAGTCAACCCCAACTGGTATTAACTCAACAGCCGAAGGGGATTTGAACTCAGGATCCTTGGATCCCAACCCCACTACCTTAACCATGAAGCCAACACCAGGCATAATTCCAAGCTATAAGGCAACAAAAGATGAAAATTTTGAAAGAGGGTGTAGACTGATGATTTAATGATGTAATAAAATTGGAGTGAAAAATTGTAATATTTCTTCCAGCACAGAACACACTTGACAAAATATTACATGACTATCAAATACAACCTGTTGCTTCGCTGATGGGGAGGGGGGGTATGAAGGAGGAGGGAGAGAGAGAGGAGGAAGGAGGCTGGGGGGGTATGAAGGAGGAGGGAGAGAGAGAGGAGGGGGAGGTGGGGAGAGCTATGCATCACCAACTGTTGCTATACCATAGGAGGGAGGGATGCGAGAAGGGAGTGAGAGAGAGACAGAGATATATACATGTATGAAAAAAAAAAAAAAACGAAGAGAGAAAAGTGAGGGGCAGAGGTGTGATTAGGAAAGAGAACGATATGTTATCCTAAATGACTGAACACACACACACACAAACAAACTCATGTCAGAACAGCTGTACACATGAGACAACAGAGTTTATAATGTAATGTGCTGGCACATCTGCAAAAACTTTAATGTCCCAGTTCTCGAAAATTTGTGGGAACATGAACCAAAAGTAAACACGGAAAACATGGAAGTACCTACTGCTCACATACGACCGAATGATCCCATCGAGCATGAACATTGAAAACAAAGCGTTGCAACCAGATATCATACTTGAGTATAAAAAAGAAGACGTTGCAGATTGAGGTGTTAATAACAGTGATTTTGGACTAAATGATGCAGAAATCAAGAAAATGACCAAACATCAAGACGTCAAGAATGAAGTGAGAAGATCCTGGAACCTGAAGAATGCCAAAGTTGTACCAGTGATAGCTGAACCTGCAGGAATGATGGCAAAGAACCTCACAGAGATATTAAACAAAGGGGCAGTACCCCTGGGTGCTCACATGGTAGTGGCTGGATAAGATAACCAGGCAACCACTGGTAGTCACGGATGACCTCAAAAATATATAATGGAGAAGAAAGTAAATACCTATGGATGTTTTTTTAATGGCATGAGCAAACCTTGGTACATCATAGGTGATAATGGTTGTGGTCAAGTTTCATTGGAATTGTGTGTGTGGTTTCAGAAAAGAAAGCAAATACATGTTTTGGGGGGGGGCATTCGCCCCCCCCAAGAGAACCCCTTAGAGCCCAACTTTTTAATGTCGTGAACAAACTTTAGTACATCATGTGTATTGTAGATGGTGATAAAGTTTCATTGCAATTGTGTATGTGGTTTCAGAGAAGAAGGTAAATACATATTTTGGGGGGCATCACGAGTGATGAAGGTTGTGTTCAAATTTCATTGAAATCGTATGTGTAGTTTCTGAGAAGTTGCAAGTATTTGTGGACGTATGGATGACGCACCCTCCCATAAACTCCCCGGAACTACATTACAGGTGAGCTAAAAACCATCCCTGGGAATATTATTTCAAACAAACTAGAGTTGAAGTTGTCCTGGTCTCAGCGACGATCCTGAAGAGAGCCATCGGCACAAAACTTTGAGAACAGAAAATTTCACAGCTTGGTCAATGAATCGTGACCCCTTACTGAAATGAAGGTGGATGCTTTGAGCCTGCCCTGGGAGGACTCCATTCCACATTCTGAAACCCACATATGTCGATAACCAATCAATGACAAACACACACACACACACACACACACACACACACACACACACACACACACACACACACACACACACACACACACACACACACACAAACACACACACACACACACACACACAAACACACACACACACACACAAACACACACACACACACAAACACACACACACACACACAGCCTTTTATTCGTATAGATTAAAGATATCATTTTATTAAGAGGACAACTTCGGAATAGTTTTTATAAAGCTGACACTATGGCTGAATTACTCCATGAATAAGCCTGGTGTTGGATTAACAAACAGTTAAGGTGGCTGGCTTATGATCTGAGGAATTAACACCAGGTGGGTGGACTCAGCCTCAGCCTATCATCCTTTCAAGGTCAGCAAAATGAGAACCAGTTTGCTGGTAACAGGGGCACTGCATCAGTGGCGCAGCTACACCTTAAGAAAAAATTAATAATGCAGTGACAAACCACAGGCTGCATACAAATAAATACATAACCCAATTAATCTGTTCCATTCTTGTGTATGGTGGCTTCGCTGCCAGGTCGCTATAATTACTTGGAAGCACGGCTGTGCCACTGATGCTGTGCCCCTCAACCTGTCCACTGGTACTCATTGCATAAGCCTGGTGTTGGCTTAATGGTTAAGGGGTGCGTTTGGTATCCTAGGATCCTGAGTTCAAATCCCACTTAGCAGAAAAAAATCAGAATTTTTGTCCTAATATTTTTTTTCATCGTGTAAACCTGGTGTTGGCTCAGCTGCTTGGGTGGCTGGCTAAAGATCCTAGGGTTATGAGTTTGACCCCCATATAATGTTGAATTAATACCAGGTGGGGTTGACTCAGCCTGTCATCCTTCTGAGGTTGGCAAAATTAGTTCCAGCTTGCTGGGATGATTGAGCCATTTTATTATCCTGTGTTGAAGTTGTGACATATCCAGGATTGTGCGCAATAGCCCAGGAAACTACTTTGGTAGCACCAATGCTCTGTCCAGAGTGTGGTCCCAATGGATGGATAAATGGATGGAAGGATGACAGGCTCAGTCAACCCCACCTGGTGTTAATTCAACATTATATGGGGGTCAAACTCATAACCCTAGGATCTTTAGCCAGCCACACCAGCAGCTGAGCCAACACCAGGTTTACACGATGAAAAAAATATTGCGACAAAAATTCTGATTTTTATGAAAAAAAAGAAGTATGTTGAATTATGATTTTACAACCGTTTCTTCAGATCCCAACCAGATCATCGTCATCATCATCATTCGTTTTATCGTGGTTTCCATGTTATTCAACACTTTTTGAGAATGTTGGGGGAAATGAGGTCGAATATTCTTCTCCTCTTCTTTTGGATTTTCCCATTTTTAGCTCACTGGGACTTTAGGCCTTTGAACTTAGGCGCTCGAGCATTGTCCATAGGTAAGTCAGTGAGTGAGTCTGGAAACACTTCAATCATTCTCATTTGAACCAAACACACGATTTTGCTGAAACTTGGCCACGAGCTTCATATCAGATGCCGAATGAAAGCGTATTGACCGCATCAAAATCTGCGCTCATAAATGGGCTGAAATCAGGCCGAAAACGTAAAAAATATTCCTGCCCTAACCGACAGCGGGCGTCGCATCAGCAGCAGAGCCATACCCTCAGTCAAAACCATGATCTGTGTACACGTATCACTGTAATGAGCATTGAGAGGGCTTCCATTCAACCAATCACGGGACCAGATTCTGTGCATGAGCAAAATTTCGATATTTTATGACGCCATTGACTGTTGCTCTTGATCCAAATGAGTTTCAGTACCCACGGTCCCATTTTTTTAAAAATGGTTGATCATTCTTCATCTCCACCTGCTCTGTTCTTGCATATGGCAGCTTGGCTGCTGGGTAGCTGTCATTAATTCGAAGCAAAGCAGTGCCAATGATGCTGTGCCCCTCTACCATCCATTGGGACCATACTCTGCACAGAGCATCAGTGCTGCCAAAATAGTCTCCAGGGCTCTTGGGCACAATCCTGGACAGGTCACCACAGGATACTTGAATGGCTCAATCATCCTAGCAGACTGGTACTCATTTCACCAACCTCAGAAGGATGGCAGGCTGAGTCAACCCCACCTGGTATTAATTCAGCAGCCAACAGGGCTCAAACTTAGGACATTAGGATCCTAAGCCAGCCACCCGAGCCACTAAACCACCACCAGGCTTCATCTCCTTCTGTCAATCACCCATTCTTCTTACTTTTCCACAACTTCTAAATCTCTCACCGCTGCATCCTCTCATCTGGTTTTCGGCCTTCCTCTTCTTCCGAGCATCCCATCTTCATCACTCGCCTCACCACATACTCTTTCTCTCTCCTCATCACATGACCAAACCAATTCATTCTCTTTTCGACGACTTTCTTCGATGCTTCCACAATCTTTACTGACCCTCTGATATACTGGTTCCTAATTTGTCCTTTCTTGTCACTCCACCCATCCATCTCAGCATGAGAATCTCATTTACATCCAGTTTCTCTTCCTCTTTCTTTGAAGTTTCCCAAGTTTCCCAAGTTTCCATATGATATAACAATGCCTGTCTCGCAACTGTCTTGTAAATCTTTACTTTAATTTTCAGCGGTCCTTTTCTATCACACAAGACTTCACTTCCTGACTTCCTCCAATTACTCCAACTTGAACTAATCTGATGCATAATTCCCATTCCCATATTGCCATCTTCTGTCACCACTTACCCCAGATACTTGAAGCTACTCACTTACTCCCGATCTGCACCCAGAATCTCAACACCTTCACCCCAATCCTCTTCCCTTGGGTCAAACTGACAATCCATATCTTGATTCTCTGGTCGACTGATCTTCATCCCATTATCTTCCAGCACTTTTCTCCATTTCTCAAGATAGTCATATTCTTATCTTCCCCACCACACAGCTCAATGTTATCTGCAAACACCATTGACCAAGGCACTTCCTGTCTGTCTCACTTGCTCAGTTAGAACATTCATGACAATCAGGAAGATGGAAGGGGCTCAATGCTGATCTTTCATGCAATCCAACTTTAACTTGAAAACCTTCACTCTCTCCCAAACTGCTTCTTACTCTTGTTTGGCACTCCTAATACATGTCCTCCACTTGTTGTACACACTTCTCAGGAACTCCATAAATTCTTGCTCATCTCCAGACTTCCTTCCGAGACACCGAGTTGAAAGCCTTCTCTATATCAATAAATACAAACTTTATGTTACTTTGACCCACCCGGTATTTCAACATTACTTGTCTCAAATCCAAAATGGCATCTGTGGTGCTTCTTCTGGGTATGAATCTGAATTGATCTTCATGGATTTCCACTACTTTTCTTAATCTCTGATCTATAACTCTCTCTTATATCTTAAAGGTATGTGGTCGGAGTTTACTTCCTCGGTGGATTTTAATTCTTGGATGTCCCCATTTCCTTTAAATATTGGTACCAAAATACTTTGCCTCTCGGAACACAGTTGAATAGTTTATTCAAGACCTGAACCCCATATTCACTGAGACGGATCTATACTTCTACTGGTATCTCATCAGGTCCCACTGCTTTGACATTTTCCATTTGAATGTTCTTTCTGAGAGCAATTTAAAATTCAAACATTGATTGTAGTTTGTTGACCATGGTCCTGAGGTACCATTTTAAGATTTTCCACAGTATTTCTTGAAGTTGAGTGTAAGCCAAAGTTCTGTGCTGGACAGTGCAGATTATCAGTGATTCTTTTCTTTCTTTTACACACAAAGTTGAAGCTTGTGAGAACATGCACATGACAGAAAGAACACAGTGGAAAGGGGGGAAACACACCAACAGAACTGGAGAGGGACACTTTGAGGTAGAATATGTGAGGGGAAGAATGGGACGAAGGGGATGGGAGAGGAAGACAACATTAGGAAACAAGCTGGATACATGCTCAAGCATAGCAAGAAGAAGGATAAGGGATGTCACAGCAAGTGTGGAGTCATCAAAAAAATAACCTTGGATGTTGTAGGCTGAGAGCTTGGAGAGCAGGATGGGGTGGCATAAAGTGATCGAGATATACCTAGAAGGATGGACCTGAACTGATGTCATAGATTAAGGGCCTTATCCATTGTTGGGAGAGCAGAAGCAGCACATCAAGGGTGAAGTGACCAGGTGGTGATCCAAACTGATGGCCTGACATCAAGCCATTGGAGAATAGGAAGGATTTGATGTCAACTGCTATGATAGATTCCATGACTTTGCTTCTGATTGGAAGTAATCCTGACATGACTTTGCTTATTTAATCTTCACAAATGGCAAACTCTCACGATGTCTCTCCGAAAGGACCATTTGGAAACAACAACCCCCCCCCCCCATCCAATTTCTCAACAATGCACTGGAAGAAGTCCTTTCTTTCAAGCTTCTAGGTCTCACAATCTGCCATAATCTTTCCTGGGAAAGCCACATTTCCAACCTGGCTTCCAAAGCCAGTTGCCGCCTGGGAATCCTCCATCATGCAATGTCCTTCCTTGGCCCACCTGAGCTTCTGACCACGTACAAAGCTTTTGTCCACAGCCGGATGGAGTACTGCCCTCCACTCTGGACTGATGCTCCTGCCTCTCACCTTTCTTGGCTTCATGCTGTGGACACCAATGCATTTTGGATCATTGGTATCTCCCATGATGAGGCTGAGTCTTTGGTCCTCCCACACTCTCTCTGCAGGCAGGTCGGTGGTCTTTGTCTTTTTCCGTCTCCTCTCTGGTGTCGTCCCCCCTGCTTTGTCTGCAATAGGTCCCCACCATATTTCCGCAGGGCGCTCAACGTCCGCCAACAACCCCCTTCTGGTAAAACTATGAAAATCACAAATCACTGCTCACGTTCACGCTTTCATTCCTCTTTTTCACCACCTTTGGAATAAACTCCCTCACTCTCTACAATCCCATTCTTCTCCCCAGGCCTTAAAAACAGCTGTTCACCACCACCTCTTATCTTCCCCCATCCAAAATATTGATGCTTTCTACCCCATTAATCCACGCCACACCCAACTCCTTTAAATTCCCTGCATTCTTTCCTGAAAGTCCCTGTAATGTCCATCTTGTATACCACATGTTCCCAGCCCCATCCTTCTCCCTTCTGCAGATCTCCTAATGTTTCTGTTCCTCACTGTTTTGTTCTCCCCTCTCCCGACCCTCATCTCATGCCCCCCCCTTCTGTGCATTAGCTCTCATACGAGCCTCGACAATGTATAATAAAAAACGAACTTCAGCTGGAAGCTTCCCAGGGCTCAGAGACGATCCTAAAGGCACAAAACTTTGAAAACAGAAAACTTCACAGCTTGGTCCATGAATCCGTGACCCCTTGCCGAAATGAAGGAAGATACTTTGAGCCCACCCTGAGCGAACTCCATTCCACATTCTGATACCTGCAGATGTTGATACCAATCAACAACAACACTTACACTCACGCACGCATGCACGCACGCACGCACGCACACACACACTCATTTATTCGTATAGATGGTGTTACATTTGTAATTCTCCAATCCTCCCGCACATGTCCTGACTCGAGTGAGCTATTGAAAATATCCGTTCATATGTCGCTTACCTGCTCAGCCACCTGCCTCAATACTCTCGGGTGTATATCATCTGGACCCGGAGCCTGATCTTCTCTTAGATTTCCTTTCTGTTCCTTTACTTCTTCCACGCCAACCTGGATCTTCTGCAAAAGACCTTTCTCACCTCCTTGATAAATTCTCTCAGCTGTAGGCAATTCTCCTGACTGTTCTTGTGTAAAAACAATGTCTTGACTTTGAACAGGCTGCAGTGATCAGCATGATCATCACATGATCAATAATGCCTGAGACTAAAAAATGATGGGCGTGATAATGCACACTCCTTACAAAACGAGTCATTGCAACAATATGACAGTTTACATTCAATCCATTCTCTGTCAGTTTGTCTGTCACACTGTAGCTCTGTCTGTCCAGGGAGGAGCTTCACTGGCCTGACTCCACCCACAATTCAAACCTCAAAAAAAATCAAATCACCACCATTTTGTTCACTACTAATAGGCCTTCGGCTTCAAGCTCCCTGTGTACATTTCAAGACTGAACAACACAAGTTGCATCATGAAAAAGGTACATTTTGAGAAAATAAATGTTCATTTTGATTACAGCTCATGCATAGGAAATGGGGTAATGCATGTTTTGTTCAGGAGCAATCAAACAGCAGTCTACTATACACCACTCAAATCAAGCTTTCGTAGAATCAAGAGGACTGCTGAGTTCATTTGAAAACTGAACAATGCATCGTCTATCATGAAAGAAAGTTACATTTCCAGAATGCAAAGCAAAGAAAATAGCAACGTCTTTTGGTTTTTGCCTGAGTTTTCAAGGCTGAATAGGATGTAAATACAGGATTTATCAACAAGCTGCATTTCACATGTGCATGGACATGTAAGTCACATATTATATGAAGTAAATAAACATGGTTGAGTCTTTGCAAAGTAAGTTGAGTTGAGTCAAAGTAAATAAATATATATAGTAAATAAATAAATATATAGTAAAGTAAATAAATAAATATAAATAGTCAAAGTAAATTACCTTTCCAACAAAGTAAATAGATTATTACGCAGGTTGCTATGGAATTGAAAATGGGTTTTATTTTATTTATTTACTTTTACCAAATGTGAAAAAATGCTACAATTTGAGAGATTTTCCGTGACACCAAAATACACCAGAATAATGAGATCGGCATTTACTGATGAGAAATGAAACGGAGGTTCCAAGTAAGACAACTTCAAACTCATTGATGTGGTAAAGACTTCAAACTGTGGTAAAGACTGAGGTAAGGACATCACCGCAAAGGAGAACTCCATCAAGCTGCAAATGGAGGCCTTGTGGGTTGTCAATAGTTCAGATTGGCCAAGGAAAGATCTTGCATGAAAAAGTGGGTGGGTGTCTTTGGATGCCATCTTGGAAATATGGTGTGTCCAAGAAAGATCATGGCTAATGGTAAGGCCCCAATGTTTGAATGAATTAATATATTCAAGTGATTTTTTTTAGGAAGTAGGTGGGAGGGTTTGCAAGAAGGTCCTTTCGGAAAGACAGGGTGAGGGGTTGAAAGTCGTCTGTGTTACAAGTGTTTTTGGGTGGTTGAAAGACATATTACAAGTGTTGGAGCAGCTCCTGATATGATAAAGGTCAACCAAGAGGGAAGAGTCAGCCACCTGCCTGTGAAGGATGAGAAATTATATGGCAGAGGCGGAAAGAATCAGTAAAGAGATTGGCAGAATTTTTCAGGGCATCAGAAAGATTACTGATGAAGATGAGGAAAAAGACTGGGACCAAGATTTGGTGCACTCCAGCCTCAGCAGCGAGAGGAGATAAGAAGATCCCATTAAGAGCTACATGCTGAATACAGGTGCAGAGAAAGTCAATGAGCCATGTGAAGAGGTGGCATTGATGCCACAGCAGAGAGTTTGGAGGTCAAGGCAGGGTGCCAGAATGTTTCAAATACTTGAGATATGTCCAGAGAGATGGCCCTGATTTAATGTCTGAGATTGAGGGCTTCCATCCATTGTTTGGCGAGTGGAAGCAGCATGTCCAAGGTAGTATTGAATAGCAGTATAAATAACTGTGAGAAAAAAATCAACTGAGTGCTGGTTGAGATGTACAATACAACAACAAAATAAAGGATCATAAATTTTCCAACAAAGAAAATGGATTATTATCTTTCCAACAAAGTAAATCGATAATTGTGTTTCCAATAAAGAAAATGGATGGTTGTTTTCCCAACAGAGTAAATGGATTATTACCCGTCCAACAAAATAAATGGATTATTACCTGTCCAACAAAGTAAATGGATTATTACCTGTCCAACAAAGTACATGGATTATTACCTTTCCAACAAAGTAAATGGATTATTACCTTTCCAACAAAGTAAATGGATTGTTACCTGTCCAACAAAGTGAATGGATTATTACCTTTCCAACAAATAAAATGGATTGTTACCTGTCCAACAAAGTAAATGGATTATTACCTTTCCAACAAAATGAATTATTACCTTTCCAACAAAGTAAATGGATTATTACCTTTCCAACAAAGTAAATGGATTATTACCTGTCCAACAAAGTAAATGGATTATTACCTTTCCAACAAAGTGAATGGATTATTACCTGTCCAACAAATTAAATGGATTATTACCTTTCCAACAAAGTTTTTGGATTATTTCCTTTCTAACATAGTAAATGGATTATTAGCTGTCCAACAAAGTAAATGGATTATTACCTTTACAACAAAGTGAATGGATTATTACCTTTCCAACAAAGAAAATGGATTGTTACCTGTCCAACAAAGTAAATGGATTATTACCTTTCCAACAAAGTAAATGGATTGTTACCTGTCCAACAAAGTAAATGGATTATTACCTGTCCAACAAAGTACATGGATTATTACCTTTCCAACAAAGTAAATGGATTGTTACCTGTCCAACAAAGTAAATGGATTATTAACTGTCCAACAAAGTACATGGATTATTACCTTTCCAACAAAGTAAATGGATTATTACCTTTCCAACAAAGTAAATGGATTGTTACCTGTCCAACAAAGTAAATGGATTATTACCTGTCCGACATAGTGAATGGATTATTACCTTTCCAACAAAATGAATGGATTATTACCTGTCCAACAAAGTAAATGGATTATTACCTTTCCAACAAAGTAAATGGATTATTACCTTTCCAACAAAGTAAATGGATTATTACCTTTCCAACAAAGTAAATGGATTGTTACCTGTCCAACAAAGTAAATGGATTATTACCTGTCTGACATAGTGAATGGATTATTACCTTTCCAGCAAAGTGAATGGATTATTACCTTTCCAACAAAGAAAATGGATTGTTACCTGTCCAACAAAGTAAATGGATTATTACCTTTCCAACAAAGTGAATGGATTATTACCTGTCCAACAAAGTAAATGGATTATTACCTTTCCAACAAATTAAATGGATTATTACCTTTCCAACAAAGTTTTTGGATTATTACCTTTCTAACATAGTAAATGGATTATTAGCTGTCCAACAAAGTAAATGGATTATTACCTTTACAACAAAGTGAATGGATTATTACCTTTCCAACAAAGAAAATGGATTGTTACCTGTCCAACAAAGTAAATGGATTATTACCTTTCCAACAAAGTAAATGGATTGTTACCTGTCCAACAAAGTAAATGGATTATTACCTGTCCAACAAAGTACATGGATTATTACCTTTCCAACAAAGTAAATGGATTGTTCCCTGTCCAACAAAGTAAATGGATTATTAACTGTCCAACAAAGTACATGGATTATTACCTTTCCAACAAAGTAAATGGATTATTACCTTTCCAACAAAGTAAATGGATTATTACCTTTCCAACAAAGTAAATGGATTATTACCTTTCCAACGAAGTAAATGGATTGTTACCTGTCCAACAAAGTAAATGGATTATTACCTGTCCGACAAAGTACATGGATTATTACCTTTCCAACAAAGTGAATGGATTATTACCTTTCAAACAAAGTTTTTGGATTATTACCTTTCTAACAAAGTAAATGGATTATTCGCTGTCCAACAAAGTAAATGGATTATTACCTTTCCAACAAAGTAAATGGATTGTTACCTGTCCAACAAAGTAAATGGATTATTACCTGTCCGACATAGTGAATGGATTATTACCATTCCAACAAAGTGAATGGATTATTACCTTTCCAACAAAGAAAATGGATTGTTACCTGTCCAACAATGTAAATGGATTATTACCTTTCCAACAAAGTAAATGGAGTATTACCTTTCCAACAAAGTAAATGGATTGTTACCTTTCTAGCAAAGTAAATGGATTATTACCTTTCCAACAAAGTAATTGGATTATTACCTGTCCAACAAAGTAAATGAATTATTATCTATCCAACAAAGTAAATAGGTTATTACCTTTGCAACAAAGTGAATGGATTTTTACCTTTCAAACAAAGTAAATGGATTATTACCTTTCGAACAAAGTAAATGGAAGTAGGGTGAATAAACTGATTCTGGCTCACTTTTCCCCATGTAAATGAATAGTGGATTTTCAGCGATTCATTTTTTTTCCCCAAAAATAAACCCCCTTCTTATCCCAAGGTATATTTATTTGTCTCCCCTTTTAACCTGGGGATACTTTTTTTCAAATAACCCATGCAATAAGATAAAGATTTGTTCAAGTAGCAAAGTAGTAATGTGATTTGTTAAAAGTGATTCTAAAGAAATATCTGAAACGTCTAAGCCTCGGGACACTCTTTATCAAATAACCGATGCATATTGTTTAGCTCACTCATTGAACCTATAAAGATTTGTTCAATCTCAAATTCCTTCAATAGTTTAATTTTCTTTGCACAATAATCCCCATCTAAAATATTTAAAAATAAAACATATGAATCTTTATAATTTTTAAGATACCCCTTTTGTGCCATTACGAAATGATAAACTTCTCTTCATGCTCTTGTTTAACCACCTCCTGAGCCACAGGTTATTTTTTGTTAAGCCCCGCCCACTTTTCATAAGCCCTGCCCACTTTTCACGAGGTATTCCATAAGCCACGCCCACTTTCCTCTAACCCCCGCCCACTTTTCATGAGGTTATTTTTTATAAGCCACGCCCACTTTTCCTAAGCCCCGCCTACTTTTGCTAAGCCCCACCTACTCTTACATCATTTCCAGTTCATCTCTGACTCACAAAGAAATCACAAGAAAATTCCAGCATGTTATGGTTTTGAAAAATTGCCCAAAGAAGGCCTGCGTGGGCTTGCCCAGGGAATTTCCAAAGGAAACCACACCCACCAGTCTTTCCCTATAAAAGGCTCAAGCCCAGGCTCCATTTCAAACATTTTTTTTTGCTGGTGATGGTGTGCTGTGTGCTTGCCTGGAACTCTCCGACTTGTATGGAACTAAACCTTCAAGTTGATGAACTGGATTCAAACCTCTTATCCATTGAGGTAAGATTTTATTTCCCTATTTTCAGTTCCTTTAAAACATCGACTCATTTAATAATTAAATAACTCAATTAATACATTATTATTTTCTCTCACAGGAAATTGTATCTGAAATGCAATATGAAAATACCGATTTTGCCACAACTTGGGGCGAAATTGTAGGCTTGGTTGAAGACCTTCTGAGCGACCAAGACCCACAGAATGAGCAAGACCTTGAGTGGGATGACTTTGGGGTTCCTTGGAACTCTCTGACTTGTATGGAACTAAACCTTCAAGTTGATGAACTGGATTCAAACCTCTTATCCATTGGGGTAAGATTTTACTTTCCTATTTTTAGTTCCTTTTAAACATCGACTCGTTTAATAACTAAATAACTTAATTAATACATTATTATTTCCTCTCACAGGAAATTGTATCTGAAATGCAATATGAAAATACCGATTTTGCCACAACTTGGGGCGAAATTGTTGGCTTGGTTGAAGACCTTGTGAGCGACCAAGACCCACAGAACGAGTTCGTCCTTGATGACCCAACCAAAGAGTTATACCTTGGAGACCAGCAAAATCCTGAAAAAGAGTTTTACAGCAATAGTACTCATTGTGAGTTATCAAGACTATACCCACTGAACAAGTTATACCTTGATGAGCCAGAATACAGGTTTTACCTTGGAGACTCACAAATTTTGAAAAAAATCAGTAAATGAGTTCTGCCTTGATGGTTAAAATAACTACCTTGGAGACTCAGGAAAAGGGTTCTGCCAAGATGGTTCTAAATATGGGGCCCACCTTGGAGACTCACAAATTTTGAAAAAATTAGTAAATGAGTTACTGTTGGTGGTTTTAAATATGAAACCTACCTCGGAGACCTCACAAATTTTGAAAAAAATAAGTAAATGAGTTCTGCCTTGCTGGTTTAAATAACTACCTTGGAGACTCAGGAAAAGGGTTCTGCCAAGATGGTGGCCTACCTTGGAGACTCACAAATTTTGAAAAAAAATCAGGAAATGAGTTATCCTTTAGAGACTTTGTAAGTTGGTTTTATTTTGAAGACTTGAAATGTGGGTTCTGGCTTGATAACTCACAATGTGATACATATCTTGGAAACTCAACGGGAATGTGGTTATACCTTGAAGACTTGGAAATTTGGGTTTATTTTGGAGACTTGAAACTTTTTTGGAGACTTTTATTTATTTATTTATTATTATTTTATTTATTTATATTTTGGAGACTTTTGGAGTTGCTATCACTCTTTGGGATCTAAACCTATCGATGTAGTTCTTTGTCGGATGGTGCTTGATGGGAGCAAGATCAAGAAAGTTCTGGGAAGAAAGTGCAGGCTTACTCCCCCTTTCTACGTCATCAAACCTGAAAGCCTTAAAAGACAGAATTGGAAGAAGAGAAAAAAACAAAAAATATACATTGTTCGTTCTGGGAAGAAAGTGCAGGCTTACTCCCCCTTTCTACGTCATCAAACCTGAAAGCCTTAAAAGACAGAATTGGAAGAAGAGAAAGAAAAAAAAACGTAAAAAAAATATATATAGGTGGAAATCTCATTTTGAAAAAGACAATGTGTTGGGCGAGGATTGAGTTGGGGTTGAGATTTTGAATGTGAGGGTTGGGACACACACACACACACACACACACACACACACACACACACACACACACACACACACACACACACACACACACACACACACACACACACACACACACACACACAAACACACACACACATCAACAAACAAAGTTAAGCCTTGACTATTCAGTTGAGGATTCTGTGTTTGGGGTTCACAGATCTAAGAACGTCCCCCCTTGACACACATTATATACTGTTATACACCTCGGACTTGGCCCTCGAGTGTCCACAAAGGTGTATAGTAGGAGGGAGTGAAGGGACAACCCATTGCTCCCATGGGTATTATCTGCTTAGTTTTGTCTTTTGTAATTCCTGTGAATAAAATGAACCTAAAATCTCTTCCCCTTCCAAATCATATATCTTATAAGTCCAAGCAACCGTATCTATTACATCAACAATTCTAAAAAGTTCGTTCGTCCATCGTTTAGTATAACCCTTTTCAAAATGAGATTTCTACCTATATATTCTTACGATATCACCAACTTTGAACTTAGGTTTGCTGACATTAATCTCTTTTTCATATTTTAATTTTGTAAATGTTTCTGATGGTTTCATATTTGTTGACGTGTGAATCGTGTCATTATACTTATCCACAATATCCTGAATAAAAGATGACCATTGTTGTGAACCGAGTTGTGTGAATTTTTTATATCGTCTCTTTTAAGGTACGATTAAAACGTTCAACAACAACTGCCTTCCCTTCATTAAAGGTACTGTATAATGTAATACTGTTATTTTTTAGAATATTCATAAATGTCTTGTTATAAAACTCTCTACCCTCATCAGTCCACAATTTTTTTAGGTTTTCTCTTACTTTTATTAAATATCTGTTGAAAGGCGAACATAAGAGTATTTCCTGTTTTGTTTTTTAAAGGTACAACCCATGCGTATCTACTCCTCAAATCAATAACGGTTAAAGCATACTTGTACCCCTTATCATTATTGAGTTCAATCAAATCAGCGGACCAGATATAATCAACTTCCTTGGAATAAACTTTCTTTCTACGAAACTTTGTGAATATTGGTTTATGTAATTCATCAGCTAATTGCTCTTCAGTCTTAATGACATCATTAGAGCCTATAAGTTTTTTGAATTTCCAAGTCCAAGTTTCAATTTAGCACTGATCATCTTCTTCACAATGAAACAATCAACTTTTTCTCTCAAGGTTGGATTTTGTATCAGAGACAAATGATACAACATTTCTCTATCGGCTTCATGCTTTTCTTCCAAAGTTGTGGTATTCCCATAATCAATATCTTGTCTCATGCATACTTCATCAACTCTATTGATGGGTTTACTCCATGATTTAGGATTGTCTGCCTCATCTAATCTTTTATCCAAGTTTGTGCCTGGACCACAGAAAGAATACCCTGGAAGATGTAATTCCCCTGGTATTCCAGTAGTTGTAAATTTACTTCCTGATAAAAACTTTTGTATATCTTCTCCTCTTTTGTGTTTGGAGATAAATTGATTTTTTTTTGAACCACACACCGAACATATACTTTTTTGTATAACCCTGTTATTTTTACTTTTAATATATGAAATATTTTTAGTATTAGTTTTCTTTTTACATTTGAGACAATAACTCATTTATTTATGAGAAAAATTATTGCAGAGTGCAAAAACCTTTTTAGTTTCCAACATGCACATTTGAATCTTAATTTTTAAAACATAAAGAATCCTTAGAAATGCCTTCACTCTCTCCTCCATTTATTTCAGAAAAAAAAAATGAAAAACTTGAATTAAAATGAATATCTTGTCGATGTCAATAGTCTTGTCGAAAGTATTGCAAATAGACTTGTCAATTCTTTGTTTTCCTCCTCGGTGGGTTGAGTTATTTTCTGTCATACCACCAATCTTTTTTTAATCTCACTGGTTTCCATATTTTGATATTTATTTTGCCTCGCTCTTTCCTCCCTCTCCTTCTCTCTCTCCTCCCTCTCTTCTCCCTCTCCTCCTTCTCTCTCTTCTCTTTTTCCTCCTTCTCTCTCTTCTCTTTTTCCTCCTTCTCTTTCTTCTCCCTCTCCTCCTTCTCTCTCTTCTGCTTTTTCTCCTCTTCCCTCTCTTCTTCAACTCCTTCCTCATCCCTTATTATCCTTGAATCACTGACACCCCATAGAATATCATACATATATTCATCAGGATTTCTTGTTATTCCTGAATCCAAAATAATTTTTTTTGCAACAGGAAACCAATAAAATTTCTTTTGAATTTCTAAAAGAGCCTTACCTTTTCTTAACTTTATAATTTTTTCATTATTTAACATTCTCATTAAATCTAAAGTTGTCGGTTTATCAACATCAGCATAATGCCAATCTTTTATTGAAAATACCTCATTCTTATGTTGTAGAACATATTTATTAAAATACCGAATAGCCTTTTCTTGAAGGTATGCTTGGACACAGAAATGATAATTCTCTTGAAGCCTTCTTGCTGTCATTTATGTATTAGAAATATATGTTCGAATAATATTATGGCACGAAACACCTCCCCATCTTCCCATCGTTAAATCATTTTGTATTTCCTTACTTATTATATATAATCCTGTTTTTTCTGTTTTCATGATATAAACAAGGGCAAAACCATTATTATATTTACCCTTATTAAATTCTTTTATTTGTTGTTTACTAATCGTGGGCCCACAAAACTCATTCTCGATAACAAGTGGATAATATTCTTCCTTACAAGACAGATTTAATTGTTCCAGGTCTTCAAGGTCAATTTTAAATGACCAATTATACCCTAAATCATTCATATCATACCCCCATTGTTCTATTCTCATACAAAGGATACGCCCTTCTTTATAAAAATTTATTTTAATTCGAACTGTGAATTCTGTATAACCTGGAGATAATATCAACACTTCTGTGTCTTTGGAATACACGGCCATTTTATTTCAGGATATATATTGTGATAAATCGCTTAATCTCACAAAGTCATTCGCATCAGTCGGGCTTGGATAATTTTTTAATTTATAAGCATTTTTCATGTTAATATTTATGGTTATATTATATTTATGTCGTTCAGCCTGTGCCTTTGTGTAATAATTTGATAAATTAATATTCAGTTCTTGGGATACACCAAAGATAGAACCATCTTTACCAACATAAGTCATTTATATTAGATTAAAAATAATATCATAAAATTTTTTATTTTTGTTGAGTTGAAATAAAACATATAGACATAATTGACCACAACACTTGGAATTTAATTCTTGGACTTGAAATGTTTGATAAACACCATTCTGTAAGAATTTTATGACTTCAACAGGTGGTGGAAGACCAAAACTATCAAAATAATGTTTGTCTTGGCTATTAAAAATACAAACCCAATGAGAACCGTTCCCATTCTTATCTTCTAAGTTCATAATAATATTCTTTGTATGTTTTGGCACATTTGTTAATTCATCTCTCATACAAATAACCACATTATGAATTTTTAATTTCTTACAATATTTGACAAGTTGTAAAGTTGATGTTGTATTCTTTCCAAATTCTTTAAACCACTCATCAATGCTCATTTATTTATTAGAAAGATATAATCCATTACCTCTATTCATTAATTTTACACCTGCTTGTGCTATAGAAGAAAGCATATCTCCAACTAACAATCTCGCTTTATCAGGCAGACCTTCAAGTTTTCAGCAAAATCTACAATTACACCACTTCCACTAATTTGTTTCTCCAACTCTTTGTTATGTCTTTCCAATTCTTTTTGAGCCTGGAGTTTAGCCTTCCTTTCGTTGGCAGTTTTCACCGCTGTTGAAATACCACCCGTCAATGCTCCAACCGCACTTAAACCAGCAAATAAAGGAATTAGAAATGGGAGAAATCCTCCACTCGTCTCTCTTATTGAATATTTTTTCAACATTGGTTTTGTCATTTTAATTTTAAGTGAGCCAGTCATTCAAGATTTTAACCTGTTCTCTTGTAAGCAAAACATCAATTCTTACTGCTCCTTTTCTCTGAATTGTATTAACGTTAATCGTACAAGACTTTTGATTTTGAACACAAGATGATAGTTTATGAAGATTGATTTGATTAACATATACCCCAGTTGGTACTTTGCCACTCATTTATTTAACAAAAAATTATGTGAGACTAATCATCACACCATTATCTGAATTAATCTGTAATTCTGTTTCTTCCAAAAGCAAACAATATGTATCAACTTCTTCACTCTCTCCTCTTTCAATGTATAGGGAAGTATCCACTCGATTAGACTTTATAGTTTCCTTTTGAGCGCTCAGATCAAACGCATAGATTGTATACAAAGTTTTAAATGCTGTCATATCCAAAGTAGGTTCTTTATTTCCATTACTTTCACACACCTTTTGGTAAGACTTGTATGCTTCAGCAAAATCATTTTTTTCCCAATTAATTTCCAATCTATCTCATGGATAAAATGTTCCATCTAGAGAAACGCGAAGTTGTTTCACCTTAGCATTATCACTCAATGCATTATTCTTATCAGTCGCAGTATCACAATCTGGCTTTTTAAAAATGATCCACAGATATCGTGGCTTTCCTTCCAGAACACCCAAATTCCACGTGTAAGTGGTTTGGTTGAGTTTAACGTGTTGACATCTTCTTTTGAGGTATGATACACTGAGTGGTTTCTTTGAGTTAAGTCTTCTATTCAACATTTCTTCTGTTTTGAGATTAGAAGTATATTCACTGATATACCAACTCATTTCCTCAATTACAAATTTATTCTGATCACCAAAAGCATTACCAACACCAAAAAGCAATCTATTTTCATTATCATTGCTTTGTAGTTGAAATCTAATTTTAAGACCATACAGAACTTTATCATGATCACAAAATCCAAATATACCTTTAAGAGGAACTGCCACAGTAAAACTATTTTCTGCTTTTGTATCATCATTATACGCTCCTTTCCTTTGAGAATATCCAGGGTCTGTGTTTGTTCCAGTTGACATAATAGGAATAAAACCTTCAACAAACCCCTTTCCCATTCTATCACTGAATGTATAGAGTGTAAATTTCATCATTTCAGATACAGCAGAGACATAATCAACTGCTTCAACTTCTTGTGTTCCAATATACAAACGCACACAATCAAACGTTTTCCAGAAGAAATCATTTACGAGTGTAGCGTTTGTGTTATTCCCAGCCTTAGTGAATTTAAATTTACACAACAAGAAACTTTTGGATAGATTCAAATAGGTTTGTTGATTATTTATTTCAAAACTTTTTGTACCATTCGTATTCCAATCTGTTCCAGTTATTGCATTTACCTTGAAGTAATCGTCTTTTTTAGTGGAGTTTGAGATAATAACAGTATCATCCAAATCATAGATACTATCAACTGCTTCCATACTTGTATTTATTTCGGAAAAAAGATGTTAAAACTTTTGAAACCCTGATCCAAGTATTCGAATTATTTTCTGTCGTTCTTGGGGGGACAACTCAGTTTTGCCTTTCTTAATTTCTTTTATTGCTTGTAATTTATGAGATTCCTTCTGGGCATCTTTTATGCTCTTTACAGCACCTGCTACATTTCCCACAGCAGAAGCAGTTGAACCAATTAGATCTTTATGTTTAAGAATAGTTGAACCAATACCCATTAGAGTATCAATTATCCCATCTCCTCTAAATTGATGTCCAACACCCCTTTGTCTCTTAGGTTTATCGTATCCTCTACCAAGATACATACCTTCACCCTTGTAGTATGGGGAAAGGAACATCCCATCCCCTGTAATTATTTTATATTTTCACAACTCGTGTTTCCTCACAATAAACATCGTATTTATTTTTTGGAAAACTTCACGAAGGTGAATTCTGATGGATATAACTTCTCCATGAAAAGAAATCATATGATTATCTTGGTCGGTTATCCTCAAATTTACTCTGTGTATGGTTTTTCCTGACACAGGGAGATAAACCAAATTTTTGGGTTCCATATTGAATTTATAACCAATTGGGGTTGAGTATGCGCTGAATGAAAATATTGTATTTGTTTTTATTCCATCATTATAAGCACCATCAATCAAATCACAGTGAATTAACACAGAATTTATTCCTGAGGATATTTGAATGACATTATCACTGTAAAACGTCCCATTAGTTTCCATCTTTTATGAGGAGAAACCCAATAACTCTCTAAATGAATTATCAATTGTGAAATCAACCTTGTAGTTATTTTTAACTTTAATCGTTGATTTTGAAGTATGTTTTTGAATGTCAAAAACAATATTTTTTGGTTCATCACCCTGTTCTTTCAGAAGACGAGCAATTTCGGAAGATATTTGAGAAATCTCATATGCTCCGGATGAGACTGTTATCGTTTTGTATCCACTTCTGGGATTATAACTAAACTTGTCATTTTTATCAGTTATATTAAATAAGGTATTATAAGTTTCCATGGACAATAAAGATGCCTCATATTCTTTTGTTTGGTCAAGTTGTAGTGGGTATATGAATGAAGATGTGTGGTCGCTTGTTGTGAAATTAAAACTCAGGATTGTGCTTCTCATCTTATTTAATATGAGATAAAATGTCTTTATATTGAGATTTATTAATTATTTTCATGTTCATCAACTGGTCTAAAACGGCTGATGCTTCATTAAAACAATTGTTATTTCCAGCCTTCTTACTAGCTAACAACAATAACAGTCTATTAACTAATTGCGATGGGTCATTTGGAAGAAAACTAATACCTGAACCAAGGATACTTAAAGCCTGAATAATGTGTTTCTCCTTCTCATTTTTCCTACTTTTACTAAAAATACTAACCCTATAATTTAGAGTGTTCAGCAGATCAATATATACTCTATCATCATTATTTTTCAAATCCAATGGTTTATCAATATACTTTGATTCATCCCTCACAGTTGAACCTTGTCTTCCATCTTTTGTGAGAAGAAACATTAATCTCAGAGTTAGTGTAACAAGGGGTTGAGCAGAACCCAAGAACCTTAATTCATCATTAAATATCAATACCTTTTCTTGAACAAGATGAAATATTGCTGGTTGTTCTGTTGGAATGAGTCCTGCTTTGGTTTTTGAATCTGCTGAATATTCATTGTTTTGAAGAGCATTCACAATGTAATCAGGGGGTCGATTAATCTCTTCCAGTTGTTGAAATAAACCTTCATCATCATATTCTAATTCTCCTAAATGCTCTAATTCTTCCTCCGTCATTTGATCAAAATTTTTTAACATTTGAAGTTTTTTTAGGAGTATATTCTACTGTGGGAACAGTGGAAACATCTTTCATTTTTTCTTGGGAAGTTTTTAAAAGTGGTTTAAAAAATTTATCTTGTTTTCTTTCAAATGCTTCTTTGCCCATTAGTTTCTGTCTGCATTTCTTCTTTATGTCTTCCTGTTGTTTTACAACTTTTGAAACCATCTCTTGATGTTCCTTAAATCTTCTTGCTCTTTCTTTTGTATCCATTTATTTATTGGAAAATATCATTTAATGAATTGTAAAGATCAACAGGGAAATTTTCCTTTTCTTCATCATTCAAGTAGATGTGTTCAAATAAATCCTTTTCTTTAAATATTTCATCAAATTCTTTATTAACATTAATGCGAGTTGTAATTTCTTCTTCACTAATACTCGCATCTCTGCTTTTCATACGTTTGCGTTGAGTTTCTTCATCAACATCAAAACCGAATGATAAAATCTTATTTTCCTTTTTATATTTTTGATTATCATTAATTAGAAGATAATCACAGAATATACATTGTTTATAGGCTTTTGACTCTGTGTTTAATCCCTGTCTTTCACACGCAGGACAATTCTCAAATTTGTCAAATGGAGAATCAGGAAAGTCGAGCATATTTATAAAGTAAAACTTTACTTAAACTGAAATTCATCAATACTTTCAGTTGTATAGTGACTCATATTTAATAATATTACCATCGATATCGGTATACTTTTTTTCATTACCAGATTCAACAACAACATTTTTTATATTAAAGGTAATTTTAAAATGATTGTTAACTACTATTGAACGAAATGTCATTTCACCTGATATATTAACATCCTTTATTTCATCAGGATTTACATCTTTAGGGTTGTTGAAAAAAATACAAATTTCTCCTTGCATATTACAGATAGTCTTATCTTTTATTTCTAAAGCTTCATCCATAAGGTTTTTGTTTTTTGATACTTTTTCTTGTTTCATTGCTTTTTCTAGTTTTGAATATATTACCAGAAGGAGAGGAGAAACTTTTGTTTGAGATACTTCAATTGATGTTCTACCAGGTATACTAAAAGCCCTTCCACTGAAGGAAATTGAAGAACTCATCATATCCACCATAATTGTTTTTATCCAATAGTTGTTACATTTATCTTTGTTCAATTTTATATCCTTGACATATTTCTCAGTATCTTTAACAAATGAAGAGATTAATTGAAACTTGTCTTTTGTGTCTTGAAACATTGTATTTATTAAGTGAAAAAGTTGGAGGATAAAATGGTTTTAAGCACAGATTCACCTGTAAAATAAACGAAATTTTCATCAAGAAAATTTTAGTTTAAGCAAAGATTTATTATATAAATATTGTGAATACAACATACTGCGATGTTTGTAATCACGAATATAAACATTATAGAAAACACCTCCGAACCAACAAACACACATTTAATCTATTTCATAAAATATCTCCTCTTGAGTTGGAAAGAAAGCATTGTGATATCTGTTCAAAGGATGTTTTGAAGAGAAGTTATAATAGACATCTTCAATCACAAAAACACAAGAAAAATGAGTTTAAAGTAAAGGGAGACTATTGTATTGAAAACACTGATGGGGCATTTAAAGGGCATATAAAAATAAGGATTTTTCAATTTGGAGAACCCGGTCCATCATCAATAGCTGAATCAATTGAAATAGTGAAACCTGATGTTGAAAAAGTTATTAAAAAGACATTAAAAGAAATGAAAACTTTGAAGTTTTATATGGGAGTGAAAATGAATATGAAAAGACAAGATGAAGAACAAACTCCTTATATGAGAACAGATATCATTTTATAACATCATTTCAAGATTTTTTGAATTGTGGGGTTTATGAAGAACTATCAAAACAAGAGGAGGATGTTGATAATACAGTGGTAGGAAGTGGATTCAATATTGAAAAAAATCATCTTTTTTGGATATACATATTCTAAAATCAAACCCTCTTAAAGCTTCTTATATTGAATTACCAAAAGAAATAAAACTAAAGAAGGCAGTTGTTAATATTAAGAACAATGATAATAAATGTTTTCTCTGGTCTGTTCTTGCTCACTTAAATCCACCAAAATGTAATTCAGAAAGAGTAAAACAATATATGAAATATGAGAATACCTTGGACATTAAAGATTTTAAATTCCCAATGCCACAAACAGATATTCCTAAATTTGAGAAAAAGAATAATCTTTCTATTAATGTATATGGCTTAATGGATACAAACGAAGTTCAAATATTAAAAATTTCAAACAACTATAAAAATGAAGAAACACACATTGATCTTTTATATTTTAGTGTTGGAAATAATTCACATTACACATACATCAATAATCTATCAAGATTAATCTCTTCTCAGGTATTCAGAACAGCAAACAAAATATATCCTTGTAAGTGATGTCTTAATTCATTTCATACAAAAGAACGATTAGAACAACATTCAAAATATTGTAGTAATCATAAATCAGCTGTAATTACAATGCCTAAACCTGGTGAAAAGATTTCTTTTGAAGATTATAATAAATCTATCATGCACCCATTTGTGATATACGCTGATTTTGAGTGTATCCTTAAAAAGATAAACACTGCTTCTCCTAATCCAAAAGAATCATATACAAATAAAATTAAAAACATGTTCCTTGTGGTTTCTGTTATTATTATTTTTTTTTTTTTTTTTTTTTTTTTTTTTTTTTTTTTGTATACCTTGGTCGAGGCTCGTATGAGAGCTAACACACAACTCACAGCAAGGAGGCATGAGACAAGAGGGGCGGGAGTGGAAGGGACAAAACATTGGGGAACAGACACAGGTGAACTGTGGAAGGGGGAGGGATGGGGATGGGACGGGGAACATGGCGAGGGGAAGATGGACATTAAAGGGACTTTCAGGAAGGAAAGCAGGAGAATTGAAGGAAGTGGGCTTGGGTGGATTATCGGGGGTAGAAAAGATCGAGGATTTGGATGGGGGAAGATAAGAGGTGGTGGTGAACAGCTGTTTTGAAAGCCTGGAGGGAAGAATGGGAAAGAATAGAGTGAGGAAGTTTATTCCAAAGGCGGGAAAAAAGAGGAATGAAAGAGTGAAGATGAGCAGTGATTCGTGATTTTGGTAGTTTTACCAGAAGGGGGTTGTTGGCGGACCTTGAGCGCCCTGTGGAAATGTGGTTGGGACAAATCACAGAGAGAGCAGGGGGGCAAGGCTGGGAGAGGAGTCGGTAGAAGACAGAAAGACCACCGACCAACCTGCGGTGATTGGAGTGAGAGGCCCAAAGACTCAGCTTCATTATGGAGATGCCAATGATCTTAAAAGCCCTGGTTTCGACAGCGTGAAGTCGAGAAAGGTGGGAGGCAGGAGCACCAGCCCAGAGGGGAGAGCAGTACTCCATCAGGCTACGGACAAAAGCTTTGTAAGTGGTCAGGAGCTCAAGAGGGCCGAGGAAGGACTTAGTACGACGGAGGATTCTCAGTCGGCGACTGGCTTTTGAGGCAAGGTTGGAAATGTGACTTTCCCAGGAAAGGTCATGGCAGATAGTGAGACCTAGAAGCTTGAAGGAAAAGACTTCTTCCAGAGGATTGTTGAGAAAGTGGATGGGGGGTTTTGCAAACGGTCCTTTCGAAGAGACATAGTGAGAGTGTGAGATTTGTCTGGATTGAAAGACATGTTCCACGTGTTGGACCAGTTTGTGATTTTATCCAGATCTGCAGTGAGCGAAGAAGCTGCTGCTTGCCGGTCTGAGGGATGACAGATGGTACGGCAGAGGGTGGAGTCATCGGCAAAGAGAAATAGAGGATTTTCCAGAGAGTCCGAGAGATCATTGATGAAACCAGAAAAAGAACAGGGCCCAGAACGCTACCTTGAGGAACTCCAGCCTGCACAGGAAGAGGGGATGAAAGAACTCCATTTAGGGCCACACGTTGACTGCGACAGGAGAGGAAGTCTGCGAGCCATGAGTGGAGATGGCCTTGAATACCATGGGAAGAGAGTTTGGTGAGTAGGGCAGGGTGCCAGACTGTGTCAAAAGCACGTGATATGTCCAGGGATACGGCTCGGATTTCCTGTCTGGCATTGAGGACCTCCATCCATTGATGGGAGAGCAGTAGCAGCATATCTAGGGTAGAGTGACCTGGTCTGAAACCAAATTGATGATTGGAAATCAAGCCATTGGAGAAGAGGAAGGATTTCATGTCTGAAGCGATGATGGATTCCATAACCTTGCTGATGATTGGGAGAAGGCTGATTGGTCTATAGTTACAGGGATCTGTTTTTGCACCTTTTTATGCAGGGCAGTGATGTTAGCAGATTTCCAAGCAGATGGCAGATGACCTTGGGAAAATGAGAGGGTGAATAGAACAGAGAGAGGGTGAGCAAGAGCAGAAGAGCAGGCTTTGAGGACACGTGGGCTGATGCCGTCTGGACCGGTTGCAGAATCTGACTCGAGGTTTGAAAGCAAGCTTCTCCACCTTGTCAGGAGAAAAGGATACAGAGTCCAGGGACAGTTGGGTGCGACTGGGTAAAGTGGGTAGAGATAGTGATGGGTTTGGGACACAAGATTTAGCTGCAAACACCGAAGTTTAGACATTCAGCTTTATCACGTGTGGAATCAGCAGTGCGCCATTTGAGGTAAGGGAGGGGATGGAGGGGGAACATACACCAGAAACAGATTTGATTAAACGCCACCAGGATTTTGAGGAGGGAGAGAGGTTTGAGAGTTCAGACTTGAGATGAGAAAGATGTTGTTTTCTGGCTCTCCTGAGGGTAGCTACAATAACTTTGTTCCGAGCTTTGTGGAAAGAACTGAGATTGCTATCAGTTGGATTTGCTTTCCATGAGGCAAAGGCAAGTTGTTTCAGGACAACTGCCTCGCCACAAGCTTCAGTAAACCAAGGGCGGGAGGAAGGGTAAGACAACTGAACACGAGAGGGTATAAATCTGTGCATGAGGGAGAGCAAGTTTCTTTGAAAGAATTCCCAGGATGAGTTGATGTTTGAGATAGTAGTGATAGGAGACCAGTCTGTAAGTTTGATGGCTGCTCGAGACCCTGCCAGTCGGCTTGAGTGAAATGCCAGACTCGACGGCGGTGAGGTGGTTCTCTGATAACAGCCAGAGAGATGTCCACTTTAACAAGGACGTGGTCAGAAGAACCAATTGGAGCGAAGGAAGAGCAGCAGATATTGTCAGGGAAATTTGTCAAAATCAGATCCAGAAGAGATGGAGTACCATTGGTTGAGATCCGGGTCGGGAAGTTGACCGATTGAGTCAGTCCCAATGAGTCACAGAAAGCTTTTGTTGATGTCCCATGGCAGGTGAGAGAGGTACCCACACCTAGCCAACTGGCGTGATGACAATTGAAGTCGCCACATAAGAGGAAGAGAGAGTTTGGATGAGAAGATAGAAGATGGTCCATGTTTTCGGAGAGTGAGGTGTAGATGGAGTCATCACTGTTCGGTGGATCTGCACAGTACACATATAAACATGAGGTGGGAGTGGAGGGGAAGCCGAAGCCAGAGGTATTCCTGGGGGTGTGGGGGAGTGAGAGCAGTGCAGGGAGAGGAGGAATAGAGTCTTTGATGAAGAGAGCAACACCTCCACCAGGACGAGGCTCAGGTCTGTCATACCGTAAGAGGGAGTAACCAGGGAGAGATACTTGGGAGTCAGACACGTTTGGGAGAGGAAAGTTTCTGTTAGGCAGATAATGTCTGGTTTGTCAGTGGCAACCTGCATGGAAAGATCTGAAAGGTTTGAGCGAAGGCCCCGGATATTTGAGGTCCACACTTTTAATGAAGAGGTAGGGGAGGAGGATTTGGGTGCAGGAGGTGGAGGGGGCGGGGAGGGTAGGACGAGGGACGAGGGGGAGGTAAGGAGGGTTGCTGAAGGAGTGTGGGGTATTGCAGAATAGCGAGGGGAGGGGGCCGAATGAGGAGGAGAAAAGGCTCTGTGGTGCTGGGAGAGAGGGGGACAAGAGACAAGGAAGATGGCAGTTGAGTATTTGAGGAGGTGGAGTGAAGAGATGGAGGTGAGAGGGCAGTGGAGGGAGGCAGGTTGGTGGATGAGAGGGGGGCAACTTAGAGAAGGAAGAGTGAGGGGGATGAAAGGTGGGAGAAAGGTGAGGGGGGAATTTTTGAAAGAGGTGAGAGGGAGGCTTGAGGGAGAAGAGTGGATGGTTGCTTTGGAGAGTGAGAGTGAGGGGTGAGGGGGTGAGTTGGCACTGAAGTTGGAAAAAAGAATGGTTGATGGAAAGCGAGCATCCATGGCAAACTGTGGTTTTTAAAAGTTTTAGGTCAGAGATGCGATTTAACACAATTCTTGATGGATGCAATGAAGGCGAATTCAGAGCATGGAGAGAAGAAGCGCTGTAATAGTTGGATTTTTTAGGCAAGGAATGAAGGAGAGGTCGAAATGAAAGCAGTCTGTTGAAATAGCAGAAGAGTAGTGCATTGTGAAACAGTAAAGAGTACCACATGTGAGAGAGAGGAAGATGAAGCATCATAAGATCGTTTTTGTTGTTAATATTAATGTATGAGAGAGTTCAACAGATTAGGTCATGGAAATGTAAAAAAAAAAAAAAGAAATCGAGGAAGACGAGGAGGAAGTTAAGAGGAAGAAGAAGTTGCAGAATCGGGAGAAGGTGAGCGTGTTGTTGTTGTTGTTGTTGTTGTTGTTGTTGGGTATTTTTTTTTTTTTTTTTTTTTTTTTTTTTTTTTTGAGATAAGAAAGAGATTAGTTGGGAGAATGGGGGATGTTTGGAAAGTGGGGAGGATGAAAATTGAAATAATGGGGAGGATAGAAATTGAAGGTAATGGGGAGAAAAAACAAACAAACAAACAAAAAAAAAACGATCGAACACCAAGTGGAACCGGTAGGCCTCAAGCCTAGGACTAGGCCTCAAACACCAGGTAAGAACGTCGACATAAATACTCACAAAATAGCACGATTTTTGAAACAAAACCGAACTAGGAACACACATTAACATGTAGGTGAGAAAATTAAACAGTTAAAACGGGACAAATAACAACCGGAACTTAACTTTGAGAATGTCAGCAGGGAGCCCCGAAGGAGACCTCTTGCCGCTCAAAACCGGAACCGGAAGTCGATCTCAAATCATCTGTTGGAGAAAAGTATAACAAACTTGAACATTATAGTGAAAAAGCTTCACAAGAGTTTGTAAAACGATTAGAAAAGGATTGTATAAGACTCACTAAATTAATGAAAGAAACAAATGAACCGATGAAATTCACCAAAGAAGAAAAATTAGAATTTAGAAAGAACAATATCTGTCATATTTGTGAGGGGGAAATTAAGGAGTCTAAAGTTAGGGATCATTGTCATCTTACTGGTAAATATAGAGGTCCCGCTCATTCCTGTTGTAATCTTAATTATAAATTACCTTCTTTTATTCCAGTCTTTCTTCACAACAGCGCCAACTATGATACACATCTATTTATAAATGAACTTTCAAAAACACCAGGGAATATTTCTGCCATAACAAACACAAGTCAAAAGTATATTTCATTTACAAAAATGATATTCACAAAACCTTTAACTCGTATTAGGTTTCTAGATTCTTACAAGTTTATGGGAACACCACGAGCCTACCTCGCATCAAATCTAAGCTCCACGGACTCTTTTACAAATCTTAATTCATTCTTTCCAAAAGAAGAAATTCTCACTAAAGAGGAAATTCAGATTAAAGAGAGAATTCAAAGAAAAGAGGAAATTCGAATTAATGAGGAAATTAATGAAGAAATTCTAACTGAAGATGAAATTCTAATGAAAAGAAAATTCGAACAATGAATGAAATTCTAACTAAAGAGGAAATTCTGATTAAAGATGAAATTCTGATTAAAGAAGGAATTCTCACGAGAGAGGAAATTCAAACAAGGAATGAAATTCAAAGTAAAGAGAAAATTCTTACAAGTAAGGGAATTTATCCTAATGATTATATGGATTCATTCATGAGATTTAAAGAAACACAACTTCCTTCAAAAGAAAGTTTCTATAATAACCTTTATGAAGAAGAGATAAGTGATAAGGAATATAAACATGCAGAAGAAATATGGAAAATATTTAAGATAAAGAACCTTGTAGAATATCATGATTTATATCTAAAAACAGATGTTTTATTGTGAGCTGATGTGTTTGAAGCTTTTAGATCACTCTGTCGTAATAAAAATTGTTATGGATTAGATCCTGCCAACTATTTCACAGATCCTGGTTTAGCTTGGAGTGCAATGTTGAAAATGACAAAACAAGATATAGATTTAATCAGTGATGTTGATATGCTTTTGATGATTGAGAAGTCCAAGAGAGGTGGAATATCACAAGTATGTTCAAAAAGATATGCTAAAGCAAATAATAAATATCTTCCAAATTATGATAGTGAAAAAGATAGTAATTATTTGATGTATTTTGATGCCAATAATTTGTATGGATGGGCAATGTCTCAATCTCTGCCTTATGGTAAATTAGAGTGGGTGGAAGAAAAGGATTATGAAAAGGCTTTGATGAATATTGTTATTTCTTCTCAAGAGGAATTGAATGACGAAGAAGAAGGTTATTATTTTGAAGTTGATTTGAGGTACCCGAGTGATCTTCATAATAAACATAAAGACCTTCCTTTTGCATGTGAGAAAGAAACCCCAAAGAAAGAATGGTTCAGTGATTATCATAAAAGTTTTAATGTTAAAGGAAAATCAACAGAAAAGTTATTCACAACATTCTATGATAAAGAGGGATATGTTTTGCATCAGAGAAGCTTAAAACAGTTTTTGAGAGAAGGATTGAGAGTAGCTAAAATTCATAGAGTTTTAAAATTTAAACAAAGTCCTTGGGTGAAAAAGAATATTCAATTCAATACAGATATGAGAGCAAATACAAAAGTAAAATTTGAAGGGGACTTTTATAAATTAATGAATAATGCTGTATTTGGAAAGACTATGGAAAATGTTAGAAACAGGCAAAAACATAAGATTCGCAACATCTTGGAAAGAAGCTTCGAGATTGATAAATAAACCAAGTTTTGAGAGAGAAGAGGTTTTTTCAGAGAACTTTTCTGCAATTCATATGAAAAAGGAAAGTATTGTAATGGATAAACGAATTTATATTGGAACAGCAGTTCTTGATTTATCAAAGATATTGATGTATGTTTATTTGTATAATGACTTAAAGAAAGAGCATGGTGAAAATGTTTCATTGTTGTATATGGACACTGATAATTTTATTCTAGATATAAAAACTGATGATGTTTATAAAGATATGAAGAAAAATATTGGAGTATATGATACAAGTAATTTCAGCAAGAAGAGTGAGTTATTTTCTAAAAAGAATGAAAAGGTTATTGGTAAGTTTAAGGATGATTTGGGTGGAAAAGTAATGAGTGAGTTTATTGGATTGAGAGCAAAGGCATATGCTTATAAGTATGGTGATCAGATTGATAAGAGGTTAAAGGGAATAAAGAAATATGTAATAAAGAAATCAATAACTTTTAGAAATTATTATAATTGTTTGATGAATAAGAAAGAAGAATATAGGAAAATGAATACAAAAATAAGTTATAAACATAATATATATATATATATATATATATATATATATATATATATATATATATATATATATATATATATATATATATATATATATATATATATATATATATATATATATATATAGTGAAGAATAAATAAAAAAGCATTAGGAGCCTTTGATGATAAGAGATTTATTTTAGATAATGGAATAGATTGTGTTCCATATGGATATTGTATGATAGAATGTATAAAATTGATTGTGTTTTAACGATGGGAAGATGGGTTAGGGTTTTTTAAAGGGCTACCGCCGCGTTTTTTCGCAATATATAAATGGTCAAACCAAGTATTAATCAAACGAAAGAGTGGAGAAAATCTCAGTCTTGGTATATAAATGGAAAACATAATGAATGTGAAAAATATCAAATAAGTCTTGTTGAAAAAATAACTAAAACAAAGGTAAATAAAACAAATAAGCGAATCAATTTAAAAACTAGTAAGTTAGAGGATGTAAAGAAAAAAATGAATATCCTTGAATGGACTGAAAACTTTGATGGTTATCAATTGAACAATGAAAAAACAATTTACGATAATCTCAAAATGATATGTGGCTCAGGAGGTGGTCAAACAAGAGCATTAAGAGAAGTTTATCATTTCGTAATGGCACAAAAGGGGTATCTTAAAAAATATAAAGATTCAAATGTTTTGTTTTTTAAATATTTTAGATGGGGATTATTGTGCAAAGAAAATTAAACTATTGAAGGAATTTGAGAATGAACAAATCTTTATAGGTTCAATGAGTGAGCAAAACAATATGCATCGGTTATTTGATAAAGAGTGTCCCGAGGCTTAGACGTTTCAGATATTTCTTTAGAATCACCTTAAACAAATCACATTACTACTTTGCGACTTGAACAAATCTTTATCTTATTGCATGGGTTATTTGAAAAAACAGTGTCCCCAGGTTAAAAGGGGAGACAAATAAATATACCTTGGGATGAAAAGGGGGTTTATTTTTCGGGAAAAAAAATATGAATCGCTGAAAATTCCCCATTCATTTACATTAGGAAAAGTGAGCCAGAATCAGTATATTCACCCTACAAATGGATTGTTACCTGTCCAACAAAGTAATTGGATTATTACCTTTCCAACAAAGTAAATGGATTGTTACCTGTCCAACAAAGTAAATGGATTATTACCTGTCCAACAAAGTAAATGGATTCTTACCTGTCCAACAAAATAAATAGATTATTACCTTTCCAACAAAGTAAATGGATTATTACCTTTCCAACAAAGTAATTGGATTATTACCTTTCTAACAAAGTAAATGGATTATTACCTTTCTAACAAAGTAAATGGATTATTACCAGTCCAACAAAGTAAATGGATTATTACCTTTCCAAAAAAGTGAATGGATTATTACCTGTCCAACAAAGTAAATGGATGATTACCTTTCCAAAAAAGTGAATGGATTATTACCTTTCCAACAAAGTAATTGAATTATTACTTGTCCAACAAAGTGAATGGATTATTACCTTGTCAAAAAAGTAAATGGATTATTACCTTTCCGACAAAGTAAATGGATTATTTCCTGTCCGAAAAAGTAAATGCATTATTACCTGTCCAACAAAGTACATGGATTATTACCTTTACATGTACTTTACAACAAAGTACATGGATTATTACCCCCCATAACCACACTGAAGGCAGCACAGATTTTTCAGCAGCCCGATAGCCTCGCTAACGCAGACTCCGGCCTAACGGTGCAGCAAATGCAACAGTAGCGTGCACCCCCCCCCCCACCCGAGTGCTGTGGGAATTGCGGCCAAGCTTTCCATGCCACAAGAACACCGAATAGTTCTCCATGTGTGCAGATGTGCAGGTGCTGTCACAAACTAAATCATTTTTAAAGTGTGTCGCTCTGCCCCTGCCATGATGCCAGCACCACAAAGGCATCAACAACCTCACACAACATCCACCATTGCTCATAATGTGTGTTCCAGAGGTTTTAAAGACGTGTGTGTGTGTGTGTATACGGACACCTCTGCTATTGGAAACAGGGGCTACAGTATCTCTGCTCAACTTGGACACATATAAATGCTTTTCACCCATCAGCTTCTTCAGCACCCCCACTCTGGGTAAGACTGCTCCAAACTCGCCATTGTGGGCACCAAGCATCTGACTGCGTTCTCATTCCACATCACCCTCTGTGGTACGAACTTCCTAAGCATCGACCGCTTCACGGAGCTTGGTTTCTTTCTCCCTGATGGATGCCAGTGGGTCAGCATTTCTGCCGGTTGCCTACCCATGGCAACAGAAATGGCCCATGGTATTTAATGGACTGGGCTGCCTCACTGCCTGAACCCACCAGTCCCTGCTGAACTCTACGGTGACTCCGGTCATCCAGCCACTGCGACACTTTCCATTCGCTCTCCGTGACAAACTGTCTGCTGAACTCAAACTCCTGATGGAAGCTGGAATATTCGAACCAAAGTATTCCCTTGAATTTCCAACTTGGTCATTGCCAGGAAAAAGTACAGAGGGCTGTGTATCTGTGTGGATCTTCATGCAGCAAACAGTGCCATCATCCAAGACAAATACCCCCTGCCCACATCTGAGGAACTGACCATCATGTTCTATGGCTCCACATTTTTTTCAAAGCTGGACCTATGCCAGGGATATCTCCAGGTGCCCCTCCACCCCGCTAGCAGGGACCTCATGGCATATGTCACTCACACTGGAGTATTCTGCGACACGAGGATGCCTTTTAGACTCATTGACTCAAAGCTGCTTTCAGAAAGTGATGTCCCCAGTCCATGCAGAGATTCCAGGAGTGGCCATTGACTGATATGACATTGTTGTACATGGGCCTGACACATCCATCCACAACAAGCACCTGCACAGTCCATTAACTTATATGACATTGTTGTACATGGGCCTGACACATCCATCCACAACAAGCACCTGCACAGGGTGTTTGAGGCACCCACCAAACGCAACCTCACCTTGAATGGTGAAAAGCGTTTACTGTGCTGGACGTCGAGTTTGTGGTATTTTGTCTGTCAGTTCGTAGCATCTCCATGCCTCAGTCCAACATTGAAGCCATCCATCACGTCTCAGCAGCCAATGTTCTTTCTTTCCTTGGCCTGACAGCCTATTGCCTGCGGTCCCAGCCCCGATACTCCGCCATGGCAGAACCACTCCACCACCTGCTCTAAGAGGACGAGCCCTGGGTTTGAATGTGAGTTTTGAAGATGAGCCCTGGCCTGTGCTGAGGATTTCCACCTCTTGAAGTCTCAGCTTACCACACCACCTTTCCTGGATCAGTTCAACTTCGCTAATCCAAAACCTCATCACGAGTGATGCGTCAGCTGTTGCCATGGTGGCTGTGCTCTCGCAGTAGCAGAATGGCATGGAGAAGCCCATCGCATTTGCCTCCCGGGCCCTGACCTCCACTGAACAGAGGTATTCTGTAGGTGAATGTCGACTCTCCCTCACATTACCAAGGAACCCGACACGAGATCCGTCCCCACCAAAAAACAAGGCTCTCATCACCGTCTTCCTTTGAGCGACTGATTTACGCTCAATGAAGAAGTTTGCCGGACCTGAGCTTTTTGGCGCTGGACACGTCATTTTAAATCAGTGAAGCCATTTTAGTTGGGTTGTCGGGGCTTAAAGGTTTAGATCCCTCAGAGGTCGAAACTATGACCATTGTTTGGCATGGTGCTCATCGGGGATAGAGAAGGCCTTAACCGCTTTGGGAGGTTCCAACCCATCGGTACTCTCCTGCCGTGGTCTGCCCCTCTTCTTCGTTCAATTACCCGACCAAGATGAACCCTCGTCATCATCACGAGAAACGTTGATCATCCTTAATCACATCCTCCCAACACCCCGGAAGATAAACTTGGCCAAATGAGCGAAAAGTCCACCGTAATACAAGCTAAACAGGATAAAGAAGACCAGACAAAGCCGATACACCCTCGACACTCAAAACTGTCCGATAATGGCGTCCACGCGAACTCGCTCGACTGACTTGACTCCTGTCCTCTCCAATTTCACAGAATGAACACGAGGTGTAAGGAATGAATGAGGAATGAATGAATTGATGAATTCCCACCTGCTGTTCCTTCGTCTGCCATTAAATTATTGGGTTTTGGAAATAGCTCTCCCCGAATAACCTCTAAAGTACTCCATTAGAGGGGTCCATCTCAGAGCGGTGCACTTGGAGGTGAAGGTGACATTTCAATCATTTGTCAGATTTTACTAAGACAACGGAACCAACGTTTATTTATGGATGTACTGCACTTCATTTACATAATCACCGAACATTGTTTGAAGGTCAATATTTAATTTTATTTTCAAAAACGACAGCAGCTGTGGAAAGAATCATTTACATCGCTGTCTACTGTTTTGCCATGGCTTACAAACATCGGCTTGGTACATCCATCCATTCATACATCCCTTTACTCCATCCATCCCTTCCTTCACGCCATCCATTCACTCCATCCCATTCCTTCTATTCATCCATCCATCCATCCCTTCACTCCATCCATTCCCTCCATCCACCCCTTCCATCCATCCATCCATTCATCCATCCATCCATCCATCCATTCATCCATCCATCCATCCATCCCTTCTCTCTATCTCTTTACTCCATCCATCCCTTCCTTCACTCCATCCATTCCCTCCATCCCATTCCTTCTATTCATCCATCCATCCATCCCTTCACTCCATCCATTCCCTCCATCCACTCCTTCCATCCATCCATCCATCCATTCATCCATCCCATTCCATCCATCCCTTCTCTCTATCTCTTTACTCCATCCATCCCTTCCTTCACTCCATCCATTCCCTCCATCCCATTCCTTCTATTCATCCATCCATCCATCCCTTCACTCCATCCATTCCCTCCATCCACCCCTTCCATCCATCCATCCATTCATCCATCCATCCATCCATCCCTTCTCTCTATCTCTTTACTCCATCCATCCCTTCCTTCACTCCATCCATTCCCTCCATCCCATTCCTTCTATTCATCCATCCATCCATCCCTTCACTTCATCCATTCCCTCCATCCACCCCTTCAATCCATCCATCCATCCATTCATCCATCCATCCATCCATCCCTTCTCTCTATCTCTTTACTCCATCCATCCCTTCCTTCACTCCATCCATTCCCTCCATCCCATTCCTTCTATTCATCCATCCATCCATCCCTTCACTTCATCCATTCCCTCCATCCACCCCTTCCATCCATCCATCCATTCATCCATCCATCCATCCATCCATCCATCCCTTCTCTCTATCTCTTTACTCCATCCAGCTTACAAACACCGGTTGATTGGCACTGCACGACACCGCATGTCAATCGATATACTATATTTTTGATTGTGTTGAGCAGAGGGACAGGACAGAGGGACATTGCGGGTACTTTTCCCGTGTATCGCCATGGCTTACAAACAAACATCCAAGTAAACGAACATCTCTCCGGAGAGCCTTTCAACAAAGTGAAAAATGAAACTAAACCCAGAGGATGAGGATTAAAATCAATGATATTTATTTCATTTCCGAGGTAACAGCCATTGTCAATCACTAATCTGAGATGTTTGCACTTTTAAAAGAAGACATGTCTATGCATGTGTGGTATTGCTGCAATGTGTCACGGAGTGCTCACTTTTTCCATGCGAAGTTGTCTTAATGAAGTTTTGTTTGCACCTGATACAATACTGATAAAGGTACAGTACCTGAAGAAAGTCTGCACCCCCTTTCAAAATTTTCACCTTTTGTTGCCTTGTATCTTGGAATTAAATTCCATTAAACCAGACGTTTTACACCTTTATTTACACATCGTAACCCTCAACTTCCAAGTGGAAAACAAATTTTAGAAATTTCAGAAAATTTTTATCGCATGTGTGTAAATGAAACAGAAGGCACGAACACTGGGGTCTCCGGGCGTTTGTAAGCATTGTGATGTATGAGCGATGTGTCGGCGATGAAGATCAGGCATTCGTTAACATGAGTGAGGAAAGTGAAAAAAAAAATTTGAGTGCTTCATCGTTAAGAAACCACTGCAGCCTGTTCAAAGTCAAGACATTGTTTTTCCACAAGAACAGTCAGGAGAATTGCCAACAGCTGAGAGAATTTATCAAGGAGGTGAGAAAGGTCTTTTGCAGAAGATCCAGGTTGGCGTGGAAGAAGTAAAGGAACAGAAAGGAAATCTAAGAGAAGATCAGGCTCCGGGTCCAGATGATATACACCCGAGGGTATTGAGGCAGGTGGCTGAGCAGGTAAGCGACATATGAACGGATATTTTCAATAGCTCCCTCGAGTCAGGACATGTGCGGGAGGATTGGAGAATAACAAATGTAACACCATCTATACGAATAAAAGTGTGTGTGTGTGTGTGTGTGTGTGTGTGTGTGTGTGTGTGTGTGTGTGTGTGTGTGTGTGTGTGTGTGTGTGTGTGTGTGTGTGTGTGTGTGTGTGTGTGGGCGTGTGTGTGCGCGTGTGCGTGTGCGTGTGTGTGTGAGTGTAAGTGTTGTTGTTAATTGGTATCAACATCTGCAGGTTTCAGATTGTGGAATGGAGTTCGCTCAGGGTGGGCTCAAAGTGGGCTATCTTCCTTCATTTCGGTAAGGGGTCACGGATTCATGGACCAAGCTGTGAAGTTTTCTGTTTTCAAAGTTTTGTGCCCTTAGGATCGTCTCTGAGCCCTGGGAAGCTTCCAGCTGAAGTTCGTTTTTTATTATACATTGTCGAGGCTCGTATGAGAGATAATGCACAGAAGGGGGGGGAGCATGAGATGAGGGTCGGGAGAGGGGAGAAGAAAACAGTGAGGAACAGAGACATTAGGAGATCTGTAGAAGGGAGAAGGATGGGGCGGGGAACATGTGGTATGCAACATGGACATTACAGGGACTTTCAGGAAGGAATGCAGGGAATTTGAAGGAGTTGGGTGTGGGTTGGATTAATGGGGTAGAAAACATCAAGATTTTGGATGGGGGAAGATAAGAGGTGGTGGTGAACAGCTGTTTTTAAGGCCTGGGGAGAAGAATGGGATTGAAGAGAGTGAGGGAGTTTATTCCAAAGGTGGTGAAAAAGAGGAATGAAAGCGTGAACGTGAGCAGCGATTTGTGATTTTGGTAGTTTTACCAGAAGGGGGTTGTTGGCGGACGTTGAGCGCCCTGCGGAAATATGGTGGGGACATATTGCAGACAAAGCAGGGGGGACGAGACCAGAGAGGAGAAGGAAAAATACAAAGACCACCGTTTTGCCTGCGGAGAGAGTGTGGGAGGACCAAAGACTCAGCCTCATCATGGGAGATACCAATGATCCAAAATGCATTGGTGTCCACAGCATGAAGCCAAGAAAGGTGAGAGGCAGGAGCATCAGTCCAGAGTGGAGGGCAGTACTCCATCCGGCTGTGGACAAAAGCTTTGTACGTGGTCAGAAGCTCAGGTGGGCCAAGGAAGGACATTGCATGATGGAGGATTCCCAGGCGGCAACTGGCTTTGGAAGCCAGGTTGGAAATGTCGCTTTCCCAGGAAAGATTATGGCAGATTGTGAGACCTCGAAGCTTGAAAGAAAGGACTTCTTCCAATGGATTGTTGCGAAATTGGATGGGGGGGGGGGTTGGGGTTTCCAAATGGTCCTTTCGGAGAGACATCGTGAGAGTTTGCCATTTGTGAAGATTAAATAAGCAAAGTCATGTCAGGATTACTTCCAATCACAAGCAAAGTCATGGAATCCATCATAGCAGTTGACATCAAATCCTTCCTATTCTCCAATGGCTTGATGTCAGGCCATCAGTTTGGATCACCACCTGGTCACTTCACCCTTGATGTGCTGCTTCTGCTCTCCCAACAATGGATAAGGCCCTTAATCTATGACATGAGTTCAGGTCCGTCCTTCTGGGTATATCTCGAGCACTTTATGCCACCCCATCCTGCTCTCCAAACTCTCAGCCTACAACATCCAAAGTTATTTTTAACATGACTCCACACTTGCTGTGACATCCCTTATCCTTCTTCTTGCTATGCTTGAGCATGTATCCAGCTTGTTTACTAATGTTGTCTTCCTCTCCCATCCCCTTCGTCCCATTCTTCCCCTCACCTATTCTACCTCAAAGTGTCCCTCTCCAGTTCTGTTGGTGTGTTTCCCCCCTTTCCACTGTGTTCTTTCTGTCATGTGCATGTTCTCACAAGCTTCAACTTTGTGTGTAAAAGAAAGAAAAGAATCACTGACAATCTGCACTGTCCAGCACAGAACTTTGGCTTACACTCAACTTCATGAAATACTCTGGAAAATCTTAAAATGGTACCTCATTACCGTGGTCAACAAACTACAATCAATGTTTGAATTTTAAATTGCTCTCAGAAAGAACATTCAAATGGAAAATGTCAAAGCAGTGGGACCTGATGAGATACCAGTAGAAGTATAGATCCGTCTCAGTGAATATGGGGTTCTGGTCTTGAATAAACTATTCAACTGTGTTCCGAGAGGAAAAGTATTTTGGTACCAATATTTAAAGGAAATGGGGACATCCAAAAATTCAAATCCACCGAGGAAGTAAACTCCGACCACATACCTTTAAGATATGGGAGAGAGTTATAGATCAGAGATTAAGAAAAGTAGTGGAAATCCATGAAGATCAATTCAGATTCATGCCCAGAAGAAGAACCACAGATGCCATTTTGGATTTGAGACAAGTAATGTTGAAATACCGGGTAGGTCAAAGTAACATAAAGTTTGTATTTATTGATCTCGAGAAGGCTTACAACTCGGTGTCTCGGAAGGAAGTCTGGAGATGAGCAAGAATTTATGGAGTTCCTGAGAAGTGTGTACAATAAGTAGAGGACATGTATAAGGAGTGCCAAACAAGAGTAAGAAGCAGTATGGGAGAGAGTGAAGGTTTTCAAGTTAAAGTTGGATTGCATGAAAGATCAGCATTGAGCCCCTTCCATCTTCCTGATTGTCATGAATGTTCTAACTGAGCAAGTGAGACAGACAGGAAGTGCCTTGGTCAATGGTGTTTGCAGATAACATTGAGCTGTGTGGTGGGGAAGATAAGAATATGACTATCTTGAGAAATGGAGAAAAGCGCTGGAAGATAATGGGATGAAGATCAGTCGAGCAGAGAATCAAGATATGGATTGTCAGTTTGAGCCAAGGGAAGAGGATTGGGGTGAAGGTGTAGAGATTCTGGGTGCAGATCGGGAGTGAGTAGCTTCAAGTATCTGGGGTAAGTGGTGACAGAAGACGGCAACATGGGAATGGGAATTATGCATCAGATTAGTTCAAGTTGGAGTAATTGGAGGAAGTCAGGAAGTGAAGTGTTGTGTGATAGAAAAGGACCGCTGAAAATTAAAGTAAAGATTTACAAGACAGTTGCCAGACTGGCATTGTTATATCATATGGAAACTTGGGAAACTTGGGAAACTTCAAAGAAAGAGGAAGAGAAACTGGATGTAAATGAGATTCTCATGCTGAGATGGATGGGTGGAGTGACAAGAAAGGACAAATTAGGAACCAGTATATCAGAGGGTCAGTGAAGATTGTGGAAGCATCGAAGAAAGTCGTCGAAAAGAGAATGAATTGTTTTGATCATGTGATGAGGCGAGAGAAAGAGTATGTGGTGAGGCGAGTGATGAAGATGGGATGCTCGGTGGAAGAGGAAGGCCGAAAACCAGAGAGGATGCAGCAGTGAGAGATTTAGAAGTTGTAGAAAAGTAAGAATGGGTGATTGTGGAAAAGTAAGAAGGAGATGAAGACTGGTGGTGGTTTAGTGGCTAGGGTGGCTGGCTTAGGATCCTGGTGTCCTAAGTTTGAGCCCTGTTGGAAGCTCAATTAATACCAGGTGGGGTTGACTCAGCCTGCCATCCTTCTGAGGTTGGTGAAATGAGTATCAGTTTGCTAGGATGATTGAGCCATTCAAGTATCCTGTGGTGACCTGTCCAGGATTGTGCCCAAGAGCCCTGGAGACTATTTTGGCAGCACTGATGCTCTGTGCAGAGTATGGTCCCAATGGATGGTAGAGGGGCACAGCATCATTGGCACTGCTTTGCTTCGAATTAATGACAGCTACCCAGCAGCCAAGCTGCCATATGCAAGAACAGAGCAGGAGGAGATGAAGAATGATCAACCATCATGTAAAAATGGGACCGTGGGTCCTGAAACTCAGCTGGATCAAGAGCAACAGAAAATGGCGTCAGAAAATATCGAAATTTTGCTCATGCACAGAATCTGGTCCCGTGATTGGTTGAATGGAAGCCCTCTCAATGCTCATTACAGCGATACGTGTACACAGATCATGGTTTTGACTGAGGGAATGGCTCTGCTGCTGATGCGACGCCCGCTGTCGGTTTGTGAAGTAATTCTTTTTTACTTTTTCGTCCTCATTTCAGCCCATTTATGAGCGCAGATTTTGATGCGGTCAATACGCTTTCATTAGGCATCTGATATGAAGCTCGTGGCCAAGTTTCAGCAAAATCGTGTGTTTGGTTCAAATGAGAATGATTGAAGTGTTTCCAGACTCACTCACTGACTTACCTATGGACAATGCTCGATCGCCTAAGCTCAAAGGCCTAAAGTCCCAGTGAGCTAAAAATGGGAAAATCCAAAAGAAGAGGAGAAGAATATTCGACCTCATTTCCCCCAACATTCTCAAAAAGTGTTGAATAACATGGAAACCACCATAAAACGAATGATGATGATGACGATGATCTGGTTGGGATCTGAAGAAACGGTTGTAAAATCATAATTCAACATACTTCTTTTTTTTATATAAAAATCAGAATTTTTGTCGCAATATTTTTTTCATCGTGTAAGCCTGGTGTTGGCTCAGCAGCTGGGGTGGCTGGCTAAAGATCCTAAGGTTATGAGTTTGACCCCCATATAATGTTGAATTAACACAAGGTGGGGTTGACTGAGCCTGTCATCCTTCCATCCATCTAACCATCCATTGGGACCATACTCTGGACAGAGCATTGGTGCTGCCAAAGTAGTTTCCTGGGCTATTGCGCACAATCCTGGATATGTCACAACTTCAACACAGGATAATAAAATGGCTCAATCATCCCAGCAAGCTGGAACTAATTTTGCCAACCTCAGAAGGATGACAGGCTGAGTCAACCCCACCTGGTATTAATTCAACAGCTAAGTGGGATTTGAACTCAGGACCCTAGGATACCAAACGCACCACCTTAACCATTAAGGCAACACCAGGCTTATGCAATGAGTACCAGTGTGCAGGTAGAGGGGCACAGCATCAGTGGCACAGCCGTGCTTCCAAGAAATGATAGCTACCTGGCAGCGAAGTCACCATACACACGAATAGAACAGATTAATTGGGTTATGTATTTATTTGTATGCAGCCTGTGGTTTGTCACTGCATTATTATCTTTTTCTGAAGGTGTAGCTGCGCCACTGATGCAGTGCCCCTGTTACCAGCAAACTGGTTCTCATTTTGCTGACCTTGAAAGGATGATAGGCTGAGGCTGAGTCCACCCACCTGGTGTTAATTCCTCAGATCATAAGCCAGCCACCTTAACTGTTTGTTAATCAAACACCAGGGTTATTCATGGAGTAATTCAGCCATAGTGTCAGCTTTATAAAAACTATTCCGAAGTTGTCCTCTTAATAAAATGATATCTTTAATCTATATGAATAAAAGGGTGTGTGTGTGTGTGTGTGTGTGTGTGTGTGTGTGTGTGTGTGTGTGTGTGTGTGTGTGTGTGTGTGTGTGTGTGTGTGTGTGTGTGTGTGTGTGTGTGTGTGTGTGTGTGTGTGTGTGTGTGTGTGTGTGTGTGTGTGTGTGTGTGTGTGTGTGTGTGTGTGTGTGTGTGTGTGTGTGTGTGTGTGTGTCATTGATTGGTTTTCTGCATATGTGGGTTTCAGAATGTGGAATGGATTCCTCCCAGGGCAGGCTCAAAGCATCCACCTTCACGATTCATTGACCAAGCTGTGAAATTTTCTGTTCTCAAAGTTTTGTGCCGATGGCTCTCTTCAGGATCGTCGCTGAGCCCAGGACAACTTCAACTCTAGTTTCTTTGAAATAATATTCCCAGGGATGGTTTTTAGCTCACCTGTAATGTAGTTCCGGGGAGTTTATGGGAGGGTGTGTCATCCATACGTCCACAAATACTTGCAACTTCTCAGAAACTACACATACGATTTCAATGAAATTTGAACACAACCTTCATCACCCGTGATGCCCCCCAAAATATGTATTTCCCTTCTTCTCTGAAACCACATACACAATTGCAATGAAACTTTATCACCATCTACAATACCCATGATGTACTAAAGTTTGTTCACGACATTAAAAAGTTGGGCTCTAAGGGGTTCTCTTGGGGGGGGGAATGCCCCCCCAAAACATGTATTTGCTTTCTTTTCTGAAACCACACACACAATTCCAATGAAACTTGACCACAACCATTATCACCGATGATGTACCAAGGTTTGCTCATGCCATTAAAACAAACATCCATAGGTATTTACTTTCTTCTCCATTATATATTTTTGAGGTCATCCGTGACTACCAGTGGTTGCCTGGTTATCTTATCCAGCCACTACCAGGTGAGCACCCAGGGGTACTGCCGCTGTGTTTAATATCTCTGTGAGGTTCTTTGTCATCATTCCTGCAGGTTCAGCTATCACTGGTACAACTTTGGCATTCTTCAGGTTCCAGGATCTTCTCACTTCATTCTTGAGGTCTTGGTGTTTGGTCATTTTCTTGATTTCTGCATCATTTAGTCCAAAATCACTGTTATTAACACCTCAATCTGCAACGTCTTCTTTTTTATACTCAAGTATGATATCTGGTTGCAACGCTTTGTTTTCAATGTTCATGCTCGATGGGATCATTCGGTCGTATGTGAGCGGTAGGTACTTCCATGTTTTCCGTGTTTACTTTTGGTTCATGTTCCCACAAATTTTCTAGAACTGGGACATTAAAGTTTTTGCAGATGTGCCAGCACATTACATTATAAACTCTGTTGTCTCATGTGTACAGCTGTTCTGACATGAGTTTGTTTTTGTGTGTGTGTGTGTGTGTGTGTTCAGTCATTTAGGATAACATATCGTTCTCTTTCCTAATCACACCTCCGCCCCTCACTTTTCTCTCTTCGTTTTTTTTTTTCATACATGTATATATATATCTCTGTCTCTCTCTCACTCCCTTCTCGCATCCCTCCTTCCCATGGTATAGCAACAGTTGGTGATGCATAGCTCTCCCCACCTCCCCCTCCTCTCTCTCTCTCCCTCCTCCTTCATACCCCCCCCCAGCCTCCTTCCTCCTCTCTCTCTCCCTCCTCCTTCATACCCCCCCCTCCCCATCAGCGAAGCAACAGGTTGTATTTGATAGTCATGTAATATTTTGTCAAGTGTGTTCTGTGCTGGAAGAAATATTACAATTTTTCACTCCAATTTTATTGCATCATTAAATCATCAACATTATTTCGCAACAGCATGAAAACTCAAGATTGTAAGGAAGGGACGAGTAGGCTTTTCACATGTTGGTATTGCATCACCAAATGTCCTGCGAAAGGAGCATTTTCTTTGTATCTGCTGCAGGTATTCGATCTTCATCTCCACAAGCACTTGGTACTTCGTCTGGTGGGACTTTTCCTCAGATCGATTCGTTAATTTATTTTCCAGGGCCCACTGTGAATTTTTAAATGAAATAGATTATGACATGGAAAAAAAAGGATAATCCAAGCGGAAAATGTTGCGAGATCACAAAGAAAAATATATAGCAGAAGGGGTAGTTGGCCATCATATTATATATTTACGTTACTTTTGGAATGCACAACTTAACTAATTTACAATGAAAATAAAAGTTGTAATGCTTTTGGAGGTTCTTCCCTTCAGTACAGGTTAAATAACTCAACAGAAAGCCCCACCTAGGCCACTCCATTTAACTAGAATGGCACTCGTAGAGCGCATAGTCTCACCTTGCATGTTGTTAACTGAATACGCTACTATTATGGCCCATATACCAGTATCATCCATGCACCCTACTATGTAACAATTTCTTGGCATGGGTTATGAACTTCATAAATTGAATTCTTCACTCACATTGGGTCATAGATCAGATATGTGAAGTTTCAGATTTTTGGATTTATAAGCATTTAAATTCAACCAGTTATGGATAGAATACCACATCACCGATGACATTATCATCATCACCCTAATATATCCCAGGGGAGTTGATAGGGCAAGTGTCGATTTTTTTTCATTGAGCGGTTTCAGAGAAAATGATGTCCAATTTTCTTCCTTTAATCCAATATGGCTGCCATATCACGTGACCTATGACATCAGAGTTATCAAGGAAATATTCTCCATTGGGAGTCCCTCCTATGTTTAAAGTTCTGTATCGATTGGACAAGCAGTTGCAGATAAAAAGCATTTTTAAAGCGAAAATATATAGACACAGACACATTGCAATAGACTCGTATCCCTTCGGGGCAAGACAAATTTACAGCAATTGAACAAAATATATACAATTATTCTGTAGTAAAGGTTATATCATTTATTACCTCCACTACCAAAGGTGGAAGGAGCTTATGTTTTCTCCCCTGTCTGTTTGCTTCTGAGCAGTATATCTCAAAAAAAGTTGTGTATGGATTCAGATAAAATTTGGTGGACATGATGGTGTGTGACAAGGACAAAACCATTAGCATTTGGTGAAGATCAACATTCAGATCTGGAAAGAGAGAGAGAAAGAGAGAAAGAGAGAAAGAGAGAAAGAGAGAGAAAGAGAGAAAGAGAGAAAGAGAGAGAAAGAGAGAGAAAGAGAGAGAAAGAGAGAAAGAGAGAGAAAGAGAGAAAGAGAGAAAGAGAGAGAAAGAGAGAAAGAGAGAAAGAGAGAAAGAGAGAAAGAGAGAAAGAGAGAAAGAAAGAAAGAAAGAAAGAGAGAGATAGATATAGAGAGAAAGAGAGAAAGAGAGAAAGAGAGAAAGAGAGAAAGAGAGAAAGAGAGAAAGAGAGAGAGAGAGAAAGAGAGAAAGAGAGAAAGAGAGAAAGAGAGAAAGAGAGAAAGAGAGAAAGAGAGAAAGAGAGAAAGAGAGAAAGAGAGAAAGAGAGAAAGAGAGAAAGAGAGAAAGAGAGAAAGAGAGAAAGAGAGAAAGAGAGAAAGAGAGAAAGAGAGAGATATAGAGAGAAAGAGAGAAAGAGAGAGATATAGAGAGAAAGAGAGAGATATAGAGAGAAAGAGAGAGATAGAGAGAGATATAGAGAGAGAGAGAGAGAGAGAGAGAGAGAGAGAGAGAGAGAGAGAGAGAGAGAGAGAGAGAGAGAGAGAGAGACACTAAAAAATACATAACACAATGTCTCAAAAAGTTATAGATGGATTCAGACGAAGCTTTGTGGGCAAGTTGGTTGTGTGACATCGAAGAACTGATTCGATTTTGGTGACGATATAGATCCGGATCCAGATGCGAGAACTTTATGATTTTTGAAGTGAGATGGGGACAAAAACGATGTACAGTATAGCATATTTCAAGAAGTTGTGGATGGATTATAACAAAAGTTGGTGGATGAATTGGGTAGGTAACAAGAACAAGCCAATTAGATTTTGGTTAAGATCCAGATGCAGATCCATCCTCTCAATGGGATGCAAAATGTAAACTGTCAAGCCTGGCAGAGGTATGCGCTCTATCGAGTGGCATTCTAGTTCAGATATTATTTCATTAACTGAAGTGGGTGAAACATCATTATTCACATGTAAATGGAACATGGTTGTTTTCACTTTCAGTCAAGACCTTCTCGCTGATTGGTCTCACCATTTTTTGTGTCTGCAGTATAACAGACCCCCAATGACACAACCCACGATTAATAGAAGCGTGATTATAATGGCAACAATGTGTCCTGAAGTCCCATGGATTGGTGGTGGTGCTGCGGTTTCCAGAGAAAAAAAAAGTCAAAACAAGTTCAAAAGCACTATTTATGTTATGACCACATTATTATTATTATTATTATGATTGCCAATCTACATTTTCACAATTCCCATTGTTAAAATTAATAAAATAATTGTGGACTGGAAAACACACAAGAACATGTTCACCTGTGATTGTGAGATTCACCAATATGTGATCATCGACAAAAGCACCAGCAGAATAGTAGGTCCATTCACATGTGTACACTCCTGCATCGTTGAGACGAAGATCCTTAATTGTAATGGATGCATTTCCTTTCGTCAAATTTCCAATGAACTCCACTCGCTCATCTTTGTGGTCAATTGGATCATCTGTATAAGATATAATCTGTGGGAAACAAAATCCATTAGAATAGATACATTTAAATTTCCTTTCACTTCATCTTACTTTCACTATCATCAATTCCACAACAAATCATAAACAGAATGAAAATCTCTAAATACTCATTTTTACTTTCACTATCACTTAACCTTTTGCTATTTTATCAGTATGTTTATACATTATTAGATAAACTGCAGTAATAAACAAATATAAAAATGCATATGTAAAATGGAGATGTGTATTCCCACCTTCTTGAAGTGTCTGCTGGGGAAAGTTATTGGCCCAAACATGAGTGTCAATCACAACTTAAAAGTGGGGGGAGGGAGGACACATTGCAAGTGCAAATCGCAGACCCAATTGTGATAACCGGCCATTTTTAGCCCCTTCAAATTGTTGAGTTGTTCCCCATCTCCAATCGTTCTGTATCGACAGCTTTGCAAGAATATCACCGAGCCACTTGGCAAACAGAGCAAGCAATTAAGAGAGGTACTTCATTATGTTAGCAAAAATGACTGCAAAGGTCAGATTCAAAATTATCCTTCAACCAATGAAATGTGCAGAGGCATACAGTTCCTCTGTTTATATATAGTGCCTATAGAAAGTCTACACCCTCTTTCAAAATTTTCACCTTTTGTTGCCTTATAGCTTGGAATTATGCCTGGTGTTGGCTTCATGGTTAAGGTAGTGGGCTTGGGATCTGAGGATCCTGAGTTCAAATCCCCTTCGGCTGTTGAGTTAATACCAGGTGGGGTTGACTCTGCCTGTCATCCTTCCGAGGTCAGCAAAATGAGTACCAGCTTGCTGGTATCCTGTGTCGGAGTGACGACCTGTCCATGATTGTGCCCAATAGCCAAGGAGACTGCTTAGGCAGCACCAACGCTCTGCACAATGTATGGTCCCAATAGATGGATGGATGGCCTGGAATTAAATTGCATCAAATCAAACTTTTTCCACCCTTATTTACACATCATAACCCACAGCTTCCAAGTGAAAAACAAATTCTCCAAACTTCAGAAATTTAATTAAAAATAGAAAACAAGAATATCTAGGTTGGACAAGTATCCAACCCCCTGAGTTAATACATGGTAGAAGCACCTTAGATAGCAATTATAGCTATGAGTCTATTGGGAAGCTCTCTACCAACTTTGCACACCATGAGGAGGAGGAGGAGATTGGGTCGAATCATGCACACCACGATTGGGCAATATTTGTCCATTCTTCTGTCCAAAACTGTTCAAGCTCAGTAAATTTGTGTGGGGAGCATTGATCGACAGCAATCTTCAAGTCATACCACAGATTTTCGATTGGATTTAGGTTGGGGTTCTGACTGAGCCACTCAAGGACATTTATCTTCTTTTTTTTCCTTTGCCACTCCAGTGTAACTTTGGCTGTGTGCTTCCGGTCATTGTCATGCTGAAAGGTGAATTTCTTTCCAAATTTCAGCTTTTTAGCAGAGGGCAGCAGGTTTTCCTCTCAGATTTTTCTGTATTTTGCTCTATCTATTTTATTTTCGATCCTGACAAGTGCTCCAGTCCCTTCTCATGAGAAGCATCCCCATAACATGATGCTGCCACCACCATACTTCACAGTATGGGTGGTGTTCTTTGGGTGATGTGTTGTGTTTGGTTTGTGCCAAACGTAACAATTTGCATTTAGGCCAAAATGTTGCATCTTGGTTTCGGCAGACCAGAAAATTATTTGCCACATGGCTTCAGTATCTCTGGAGTGGTTTTTGACATACCTCAAACGGGACTCTATCAAAAGTTGCCATTGGCCTCTTCCTGGCATCTCTGATCAGTCTCCTCCTTGCTTGGTCATCCAGTTTGGAGGGATGGCCAAATCTCGGGTCTTGGTGGTACCACATGCCTTCCATTTCTTAATGATTGTTTTGACTATCCTTTGGAGCACATTAAAGTCCTTTGAAATATTTTTATACCCATCCCCTGATCTGTGCCTTTCCACATCTTTGTGCCATCTGTGCCATCGTTGTGGGGGGGGGGAGGGGTGCTGTACCCACTTTTCAGTGGTGAACGTGACCATTAAACATTGTAGTTGCACAAGTATATTTCCAAGAACATGATCAATAATGCCCAAGACTAAAAAATGATGGGCGTGATAATGCACACTCCTTACAAAACGAGTCATTGCAACAATATGACAGTTTACATTCGATCCATTCTCTGTCAGTCTGTCTGTCACACTGCAGCTCTGTCTGTCCAGGGAGGAGCTTCACTGGCCTGACTCCACCCACAATTCAAACCTCAAAAAAATCAAATCACCACCATTTTGTTCACTACTAATAGGCCTTAGGCTTCAAGCTCCCTGTGTACATTTCAAGACTGAACAACACAAGTTGCATCATGAAGAAGGTACATTTTTAGAAAATAAATGTTCATTTTGATTACAGCTCATGCATAGGAAATGGGGTAATGCATGTTTTGTTCAGGAGCAATCAAACAGCAGTCTACTAAACACCACTCAAATCAGGCTTTCGTAGAATCAAGAGGACTGCTGAGTTCATTTAAAAACTGAACAATGCATCGTCTATCATGAAAGAAAGTTACATTTCCATAATGCAAAGCAAAGAAAATAGCAACATCTTTTGGTTTTTGCCTGAGTTTTCAAGGCTGAATAGGATGCAAATACAGGATTTATCAACAAGCTGCATTTCACATGTGCATGGACATGTAAGTCACATATTATATGAAGTAAATAAACATGGTTGAGTCTTTGCAAAGTAAATTGAGTTGAGTCAAAGTAAATGGATCATTACCTTTCCAACAAAGTAAATAGATTATTACGCAGGTTGCTATGGAATTGAAAATGGGTTCCATTTTATTTATTTACTTTTACCAAATGTGAAAAAATGCTACAATTTGAGAGATTGTCCGTGACACCAAAATACACCAGAATAATGAGATCGGCATTTACTGATGAGAAATGAATCAGAGGTTCCAAGTAAGACAACTTCAAACTCAGTGATGTGGTAAAGACTTCAAACTGTGGTAAAAACTGAGGTAAGGACATCACCGCAAAGGAGAACTCCATCAAGCTGCAAATGGAGGCCTTGTGGGTTGTCAATAGTTCAGATTGGCCAAGGAAAGATCTTGCATGAAAAAGTGGGTGGGTGGCTTTGGATGCCATCTTGGAAATATGGTGTGTCCAAGAAAGATCATGGCTAATGGTAAGGCCCCAATGTTTGAATGAATTCATATATTCAAGTGATTTTTTTTAGGAAGTAGGTGGGAGGGTTTGCAAGAAGGTCCTTTCAGAAAGACATGGTGAGGGGTTGAAAGTCGTCTGTGTTACAAGTGTTTTTGGGGGGTTGAAAGACATATTGCAAGTGTTGGAGCAGCTCCTGATATGATAAAGGTCTACCAAGAGGGAAGAGTCAGCTACCTGCCTGTGAAGGATGAGAAATTATATGGCAGAGGCTGAAATAATCAGTAAAGAGATTGGCAGAATTTTTCAGGGCATCAGAAAGATTACTGATGAAGATGAGGAAAAAGACTGGGACCAAGATTTGGTGCACTCCAGCCTCAGCAGCGAGAGGAGATAAGAAGATCCCATTAAGAGCTACATGCTGAATACAGGTGCAGAGAAAGTCAATGAGCCATGTGTGGAGGTGGCATTGATGCCACAGGCAGAGAGTTTGGAGGTCAAGGCAGGGTGCCAGAATGTTTCAAATACTTGAGATATGTCCAGAGAGATGGCCCTGATTTAATGTCTGAGATTGAGGGCTTCCATCCATTGTTTGACGAGTGGAAGCAGCATGTCCAAGGTAGTATTGAATAGCAGTATAAATAACTGTGAGAAAACAAACAACTGAGTACTGGTTGAGATGTACAATGCAACAACAAAGTAAAGGATTATAAACTTTCCAACAAAGAAAATGGATTATTATCTTTCCAACAAATAAATCGATTCCTGTGTTTCCAATAAAGAAAATGGATGGTTGTCTTCCCAACAGAGTAAATAGATTATTACCGGTCCAACAAAATAAATGCATAATTACCTTTACAACAAACTAAATGGATTATTACCTGTCCAACAAAGTAAATGGATTATTACCTTTCCAACAAAGTAAATGGATTGTTACCTGTCCAACAAAGTAAATGGATTATTACCTTTCCAACAAAGTGAATGGATTATTACCTTTCAAACAAAAGTTTTTGGATTATTACCTTTCTAACATAGTAAATGGATTATTAGCTGTCCAACAAAGTAAATGGATATTACCTTTACAACCAAGTAAATGGATTGTTACCTGTCCAACAAAGTAAATGGATTATTACCTGTCCAACAAAGTACATGGATTATTACCTTTCCAACAAAGTAAATGGATTATTACCTTTCCAACAAAGTAAATGGATTGATACCTGTCCAACAAAGTAAATGCATTATTACCTGTCCGACATAGTGAATGGATTATTACCTTTCCAACAAAGTAATTGGATTATTACCTTTCCAACAAAGTAAATGGATTATTACCTGTCCAACAAAGTAAATCGATTATTATCTGAGTATCACAAAGAATGTAGATCAAAATAAGCTGGAAAAAGGAGTGCCTTTCAACTTAAAAGACATGCACACATGTACATCTCCTTTTAATAATACATTCCTTTATCTCACCACATTGTCAACTCCAAAAGACCACTCAAAGTGCACTTGTTCTGCCGATGAATTGCAATGGAGTGTAGTTGGCTCACCAATCTCCCCACTTTCTTCATAGTATAGTATTGGAGCTTTGGCCTGAACAATGATCTTTTGTGTTGTTAGAGCTGGAAAGAAAACAAAATGGAATGGAGCTATCAAGTAAAAAGGTCAATCACTTCTCCAAGTACCATGTTCCTGTCACACCCTGACCACTAATCATTCATATCCCTGTGGATGTGCATTTTGTCTTACTTCTCGGAGAGACACTTCACAACAAGGTTGCTTAGGCCTAAGTCACATTTGCTCTTCGGCGAGGATACGGCGGCCATATGCCCTATAAATTGACACAAACGTGCGGCGGCCGCAGAGTTTCTGAGGTGGCTTCAGGGTGGCCCTACGCCGTATGGCTATATTTTACAGGCCGTAGGGTCGCCGTAGAATTATAGCGTGGAATTATAACTTTTTTCATTTCTACGTTCGCCGTAGCAATTCGACAAGCCGAAACAAAAGAACTGTTAAAAAACAAACAAAAAAAAACCCACTCGTTACCGTCCGTCTGGCCGCACGTTCGCCTTAGGGCCCCCGTGCGGTCCCCCGGCGGTCACCTTGTGGGCACCTTGCGTCTGCCTTGAAAATTCTATGGCCGCCGCAGGAACGCCCTAAGGTCACCGTGTGACATCAAATCAAAGACCCTACAGCACCCCCACGTTTTCGGTCTCCACAATTTATAAATATGCCGTGCGGCTACCCGAAAAATAAAAACATATGTGACTGCTACATTGTGTGACTGTGGAAATACTGTGGCCGCCGTATAATTGATAGTGGCCGTAGATTTTGGAGACCCCACGGCCGCCGCGGCAAATGTGACTTCGGCCTTACCCACCCATCTGCAACCTCTCCACCATAATATGACATCAGGACCATGGATGCAGGGATGAATAAGCACTGGTGCAATGGATATGAAGAAACAAAATAAAATGAGAAAATGTGAAGACAAACAGGGGCATAAGGAAAATATAACCTCAAAACTCACCAAACAGTAAGAGAATCAACACTTTCATTTTGTTTTTTCTGCAGCACATGTGGGGATAGAAAAAGCACAATTATTATTCCTCATGATTTAAATTCAGTGGAAATGTCCTGTATTCTCAACCAAAGCAGTTTACTGGGAAGTTACGAGCCCAATATATCCAAATGACAATGAGGGTCCACACTTAAGAATAAAGGGAAATGAGATCACAGCGAGATTGCTGTGAGAATGAAAAGAAGGCCAGAAAGGAAATGTGTTTGATATTTGTATTTGGTGAGCCATGAGACTGGATATAAAATCACATTTTTATGAAGCATTCCTGGCTGAGCATTAAAGTAGAAAAGTAAAAGAGTGGTGGTGGTTAATGTCAAAGATTTAATTAATTGTGTAATATTTTGTTTGTCAAAAGATGTACAGGTTGTTGCAAAACGATAGGACATGTTTGAAATATAAATATCTTTTAATTGTAGAAGTTATTTATTCAATTGTATCAGTATTTCTAAAGTTCAGAGATTGAAATTTCTTGAGAATACATGAGGTTTTGAAGCCCCTGCTGGCGGGTAACACATTCTGCTGTTCCGATAGCCGTACCCCTCAAAACCTTCACAAAAAAAGTCTTTTGGAATGGCCTGAATTTCACTTGTAATGGTTTTTCACAGTTCGAGTGTGTGTGGCCTGTTTGTGTACACTTTGTCTTATAAATGTCACCACAATAAATAATTAGAAGGACTGAGATCAGATCTGGGAGACCAATATACATCTCCAAATCTGGAGATCAACTTTCCAGGAAAATGCGCTCGCAACAGTTCCGTGCATAGCCTTGCAGTGTGGCATGGAGTTTTGTCTTGTCTTTTCAAGGACACTTGTCACACATTTGTTTATTACTTTTCTTGATGGTATATCACAAACTTGGAAATATCGTTTGAATTCTCAATGTGCTGAAATCATAAAATATCTAAGGAAGAAATACTGCTCAACCAAAAACGCAAGCTGTTCACTTGTTAAATTTCCCATTCCCGAGGATTATCTTTTTTATTCTAAATCTCCAGTTATCGTCTGATACAACCTGATAAAAAACAGCAATTACTTTCTATTATCGTGGAATTATTTCATCCTGAAATCTGTCCCATCCTTTTGCCACACCATGCAGTTAAGTCATTTAAATGTTTGCACATACATATGAAAAAAATACTTTTGTTTAATCCCCCTTTTATTTCAGGCCAGAAGCTCCATGCCCCTCTTACTTCTGCAGGACATATATGGGTAGTTTATTTGACATGTTGTTGGATACATTTTGATTTATATTTCATCATTTGAACTAAATTATTTTTGCATTTATTTTCCATCATGGGAGGATAGCTTAGAGGTATGCAGATGTGCCTTTGAGCTGTCTAGCCTGTGTTTGAATCCTGACCTCGCTATAAACTGTCATTCTGGAATTTAACAGAGAGAGTCATTCATCAATTTGTGTGTCATCCCTTGGATGAATGTTAAGCCTGAGAATCAGTCTGCCAGCACTGATCATTGAGGGGTATTAATATCTTTCACAAAGAGTACAGTAGGTAAGCTGTTGGAGCAGTTTTTTTAAAACATTTGCTTGCAAGAGAAAGAGCAATATTTTTTTATGAAAGCAATTATTTCATATTCAATGAAGACATAAACCAAAATCCTCAGACACTGGTATTTTACAGTTGGAAGCTGTGATCCTCAGGCATTATTCTTAACTGCAGGTAGATTGGCTACTTTAAAAATAATATGAGTTCCCTTATCAGAAACTTTGATGCAGGAGGAGGCCATTTGGTCCATCATCTTACCAAGTCATGGTTGTTTGTTTTATCAATCCTTTTAAAGGCCTATCCTTTTCAAGTTCCAGTTAAAGGCCAGTTCAATCCTCTTAAAGGCTTAATGCCAAGCAAGGAAGCAGCACATACCACTTTTGTATTTTTGTATTACAGCCAGGGTTAGAACAGCCAACCTCCCAGACTCAGAGCAGATGCTCCAATCATTACGGTACCAAAACTGGTTTTAGTGGTTATCCTTTTGTTGGTTCTCCTTTTGTTAGTTCTCCACATTAATTTTCTGATATTTATCCTTGTTCTCTTTCTGCTCTCTGCCCTGACTCAGCACAATGACAAATACAGATAACCATCATTACAGCTGTTAGTGTTAGTGTTCCTGCTCAGGCTGACATCCACTCCTTCATCCTCCATTTCTCTCATTTGTGAAATTGCTTTCTGTAGTTTATGCTATCATAACTCTTTTCTTCAGTTATTCAAGGTGGCAGCATTCATCACCTTATATTTTCTCCCACACTTGCATCTGAACCATTTCCTCACATTAATACTCTGCATTTCCATTCCCTTCAAACATATCTGCTCCTCCTAATACATCGATTGCTCATGTCCACCTGCTCTCTTCTGCCCTGCTGTGAATTGGTTGACATTCCACTCTTTGTTGTTCAACTTTTGTATGAGCCTTGAATTCTGTATTAAAATTGTGCTGGATAAATTACATTTAGAAAGAGAAATAAGCAATAATTGGAGACTTTTTAAGATAACCCTTGTTCAGCATACAAATATTTTGACCTTATTTTGTGATCACAAGTAAGGAAAGAATTGATTGTGCAAGAGTGAAACAACTACGGGAAGGGTTGGTCCAATATTTTATTGCAAAAAAAGTCGTCCAAATGGATAGCTTAGTCAACCACTTGGAGAGGTACATTTCCTTGGTTGCAAGAATTAGGGATTATTTGTGAGGCGAATCATTCCTCTATCCAAAGGAAGTAACAAGCTCTCCTCTTCTTTCGCCAATAGGTCTTTCTGGTCTTTCGCTAAAAGAACCTCTGGTCTCATTTACCCTCAAATTCCACATTGAATGACTAACATTCCAACACCTGATGCACTCCTTACCAATCATATGCTCCTCCCTATAATATCTTTTCATCCAGTCAAAAAGGTACTTATCTCTCTGGATGCAAGCAAGGCTTATGGACAAGATGCTCCTGATATTTTGAAGGAATGTGCTTCAGAACTTGCAACTGTGCATGTTCATTCATATCCCATCTCTTTAAAAAAAAAACATTTCCTCTTTCCTGGAAACATGTATTAGTCATCCTGTTCTAAAGAAGGGTGATCGTTGAAACACTTCCAATTACCATCCTATTGCTCTGACTTCTACTGTTTCCAAAGTCTTTGAGCATCTTTTCAATTCTCATTTCCTGAAGCACCTTGAATCTCAGTCATCTCTTTCACTATCAGTATGGCTTTCGCAAGGCAAGATCACCGGTGATATCCTTTCCGATATTATGAATGTCTGGTCTTCTTCTCTGAGAGACTTTGGGAATCCTTTGTTGTAGGCCTTGCTATCTCAAAAGCTTTTGACAGTGTGGCATCGGGGTCTGATCTCCAAATTCCACTCTTTTGGCTTTCCTCCTTCACTCTACTCTCTCATATTTAGCTTTCTCTCCAGCCATTCTCTCTCTGTAATTGTTGATGGTTTAACACCTCCCTCCTTCCCTACCAGCAGGTGTCCCTCAGGGTTCTGTCCAATCTACTACACATGTTTATCAATTATTTTTCTTCTCCGAATAACCAAATGCATTCGTAGGCTGACAATTCAACATTACATTCCTCTATGTTTTTCACATTGCTCAATCTACATCTCATTTTATCACAACTACCTCCATAAATTTGGACTTGGACACAATGTCTTGGTAGGGCAAATGTAATCAAGTTAAGTTGAGTTTAATGCTTCTAAAACTCTATTTCTTCATATTTCTGTCTAAAACTCTTCTCAACTTTCCCCTCTCCCTTGCAGGCTCTACAATTTTACCACTCAATGCAGTAAACACACTTGGTATGACTGCAATTCAAATCTACCTTGGAAATCGCACATTGTACAAATAACTAAGTCTGCTTGTAAGAAACTTGGAGTTCTGTTTAGATATCAAAGATTATTCTCATCGGAACAGTTGTTCTGATGATATAAAGGATTGATTTGTTCTTGTATAGAGAACTGTTCTCACATGTGGGGAGTGTATAGCTCAATATAGTTCAACCTTACTTCACAGAGCTGAGTCCAAGACAATCCGACTTATAAACTCTCCCAATCTGACCTCAAAACTCAACTTGCTTGAATTACGCCACAATATTGGCTGGATATCTTTCCCTTTTCTATAGATACTAGTACTGCCTGTATGTGCGTGGCCGTACGTGCGAAAAAAAAACTTTCAAACCGCGTGCCAGAAACAAGGACCACACACGCCGTTCCTTCGCTCTC
>NC_140969.1:76062708-76067708 GCF_056783735.1 Eptatretus burgeri
CTCATTGTATCCCCTCCCTGTCAAAACTTCCCTCTCACTCATCCCTCTCAAAGCAACCTTCACACTCTTCCTCCTCCAACCTTCCCTTTTACAGGTAAGTTTTGGGGGCATGCGCCAGAGCAGCTCGTCATTGCATCCACTTTCCGCCACTACTCCAGGGGCCTCCGTCTGGCCATCCTCCAGGCAGATGCCTGGCCCATCCACATCTCCTTGAGATGCTGACCAACCTGCTGCAACCACAAGGCATGACATTGGCCCATTGGCCTCCTCCACTCACGAGGCTCCCTCACTTAGAGAATCTGGTGAGCAGTATCAGTGTTGGCAAAATGAGCCATATGTCCATACAGCCACAGGTAACAAATCTCCTTCGAGTATATCTCAGCAACCACTCATTGGACACAAAGTCTGACCAGTGATATTCAAGGATCCTCCAAATAGACCTGGTCCCAAAGGAATGAAGTCTCCATCTCAGATCCCTTGTCAGAGTCCAAGTCTCACATCCATCGAGGAAGAATGGAAGCACCAAGGACATGAAGACTCAGACTTTTGTCCTCCGGCACAGGTACCAGCAGCGCCACACCCCATGATCCAGTGAATCCATGACTTCCCAGGCCAAACCCATATGTCTATTGACCACTGGCTCACAGCCAGCAGACATGAATATCACTGCCAAGGTAAGCGAATCTCTCCGTGACCTTAACATCCTCACCACAAACAGGTATAGACAAGAGAGCAGCATCCAATATGTCAGTGAAAGCCTGGATCTTAGTTTTGACCCAGGAAACCCATAATCCCAGCAACTCCGTCTTCTCATTCAGGACCTTGAGGGCCCTCAAAAGGATATCCAGAGTCTCCGCAAAAATGACTGCCTCGTCTGCGAAATCAAGGTCGGAGATCTTGACATTCCCAAATGATGCACCGCAGATTGATCTCTCCAACATCCTCCCCAGAATTCAGTCCAAACAGGCATTGAAAAGTGTGGGGTCCAGTACTCACCATCTGACACACTCCTGTAACAACAGGAAATAAGTCGGAAATGGTATCACAACATCCCACAGCACTCTCAGTACCAGAGTACAGTTCAGACATCAGATTGTTCAGTTTCGTTGGCACCCTACGAAGACCAAGAATCCTCTAGAGTGCAATCCAATTCACTGAATCGAATGCTTTGCAGAGATCAACATGGCTGCAAGCATCCCGTGCCAAAACTCTCATCTGTGTTCGGTGAGGACCAAAAGAGCAAGGAAACAGTCAATCGTTCACCTCTGGTGTAAAGCCTAACTGCCCTGGATGATGGTGCTGGAGCAGATGGTGGCAAACCCAATCAAGATTATCCAAGCAAAGACCTTGCCCGGCACTGAGAGCAGCTTCACCCCTTGGTAGTTGTTGCAATCCTGGCAATCACTCTTCCCTTTCCAGAGAGGGACAACAAGGCCCCTCTTCCAGTCAGTTGTGATGATACAAGCGTTCCTTGCAGAGTACAGAACTGCATGCAATGACACGAGTACAGCAATTCCACCAGCCTTGAGAAGTTAAGCACGAACACCACAGATCCCAGGAGCTTTACCCCATTTCAACCAGTTCACCGCAGCCTGTTTCCACAAATGAAGTTGGATTACAGTTGATTGGAGGATCAGCAAGAGGGATAGCAACACCTCTGACATCCAACTCGACAGCTGGGGGATCAGCCCGGTGCAGCCGCTCAAAGTAACCAGGCAGTGAGCCTTTACTTTGGACTCCTCTGTCAAGAGCCCACCACCCTCTCCTCTAACTGAAGTACACCGAGGGATGGGCCTGGAAGAACACAATGCGCGAATTCCCTTGTAAGCAGAATGAGAATCAGTTGACCACAGGTGATGCTCTACTCCCCCACAGATTCCTCTCACATAGACCTCCTTGTCCACACATAGCGCACGTACAGTTTTACGCCTCAGCTCCCTGAACAGATCAGCTCTGCCATTCAGCCTGGACTTGCAACTCTGGCCAATGGTATCCAGCGTCCTTTGAGACACATAATTCTTCTTCGCCCTGCGGTGAGTTCCAACACATCCACCGGCAACATCAAGGACGGTGGTCTTGAAGGCACTCCACAACTCTTCAGGATTCACCAAAGCACCCAGTAGCCCCAAATCCTCACTCAGCCTGTTTGCAAACTCCTCAGCTGCCCTCTCATCCTTGGGCTTGCCAACATCCAGCCTGGTCAAAATTTGGCATCAACATTACTCATGCCTGTCCTCCCATCATTTAAAAAGTGATGTTGAGCTTTGCCTGCATGTGCAGCTTTTCAAACACAATCTGGGAAGCAGACAATGTAAATGGGAGACAGATGAATACACAGACAAACACCGCAGTTCACAATACATATGACTTGCAAAAGTATCCGCTCCCAGTGATGGGAACAGCAGGTAAAAGTATTCTTTCTGAGGGTTGAGAAAAGCAGGCAAAAGCACCCGCTTCCAGTGATGGGAAAAGTTTAAGTTAGTTTTTCACTTTTTAATGATTTCATGGACTTCAAAAGGTTAATTAAGTTGCACTCTGGGTTTCACTCAGAGCCAGAGCTCTGAGCTACATATAGCATCCACTGCAACATGGTGGGGCAACATCAGGCGACGTTGGTTGGATTTGTCGAAAAAGAGTAAAATATAGATATTTTAAATTTTGTATTACTCCATGAAGATCTGTATTAAATGTCCTTTAGTGTAGATGTTCATGTCGATTTTAAAGATTACTGGAAGGGACAACAAGAAAGTGAATGCGTGCACAGCTTTTCAAATACAGCACGGGAAGGGGCCACTGTAAACGAGAGACAGATACCACGGTTCGCAAAATATATAATAACATTTAGATGTTTTAGGAATTGCCACTACTGTATAATCGATAGGTAGAATTGTGAGGAACAGACGTTAAAAAACGAGATGTATGTTACAGAGGTTGCACATTTACCTTTAAGCTGTCAAGTCCACGTTTGATTCCCGACCAACGATAAACTATCTGATCAGTGCTTTGCAGGGAAGGAGTTGCATTTCAAGTTATGCCAACCCTTGGCTGTATGCTAAGCTGGGTGTCCAGTCTGCTAGGATTATTATCCCGTGCACATGAAGCAAAAAGCGGGGTTAAGCAATTGGTTCATGTCTGTCCATCCGTCTTATCAGTTTATGATCAAGGATCAACTTATTTAAATTGAATGTTGTATTTTGAACACAAATCAGAACATGAATAGGAAGACAAGTCTGCTGTTTAACCGTACTTTATCTTTATCATAAGTTGAAATTGATTTGAGGCCACTCTCAAATCCCAACATGCCACTCTCCATGATGTCCAGTCCGACTGGATTAGTGTCGGCAGTGGAATCTCAGAGGGAGTGTTACCTAACGATATACAGTATTGATTAGGAAACAATTCAACGTTGATCAAACTTACCAAAGAGCTTGAAAGAGAGTGGAGTGTTCCAAGTCCCCAGCTCTTCGTGTTACTAGTGTACTGCATATCAATTACTTGTTGACTGAGATACAGAACTCTGTCCAGATTTATGCTGATGATTCAAAGATACATGAGGAAGTCACAACCCCAGCACACTCAAGATATTTACTTGAGTGCTTCGACACGGCCACAAGATAGGAAGACACCTGGCAACATTCATTCAACCCAGACAGATAGATGTAAGGTCATGCACCTGTCAAAGGAAACAACAATGTTCCATCGCACCTCAAGGGTGAAAAATTACAATAGAGAGTGAGCAGAGGAAAGTAGACAAGAAGCTAGCTCGTACATTTTAAAAATAATAACCCTGCCTCAAATCCACATTCATTTGAGGTTGCTGTTTTTGGAGAGATTTGTCTGTTGGTATGAACATGGCACGTGAGGCAAGAAAAATCAAACACGTGAGCTACAGTCCAAAGGGTCGTAAATATATAATCTTTACAAACTCTTATTTGGGTGATCAGAGCCAATATGAGGATGATAAATAGACAAATATCCAAATCCATGGCAAATGTTGAGCTCGGCCTCAAAATAACAGACAAATTCTAAACACTGTGCACAGCGGGCAGCCGACTCCCCAAAAGACCCAGACGATGAATAACCGACCACCTGAACAGCCCACATATACCTGGATGGCTTCCTCCTGTGTTGAAGGTCCTTATCAAGGAACTCACATGAATTAATCACTTTTACTATACATGTACCAACTGAAGTGCCACGTGCCATCTCTAGAAAGCCATTTTCAAGCTGGTTCTCCAGTCAACAGGCATCCCAAGGTGAAGCGTGACATTTCATTCAAAGAAGTCTAAATTGTACTCTGCAGGCCACGAGCACAAACTGCGAGCACGACATATCGATTAGGAAACAATTCCAGGTTGATCGAACTTACCGAAGAGCGTAAAATTGAGAGGAATCCGCATTGCAGGGTATTCCCTCTTCGTAAGAAACGGAACTGAAAGATGAACAAATAATGAAGGGTTTGTTCCAATCCAAGGAGAGGAAAGGGTGGACACGAAAAATATTTGAAGAAGGATAGGTGATGGAGACGGAACGGGAGATAGGGTAAGGAGAGGGAGAGAGGGGAGGAGAGGGAGAGAGGGGAGGAGAGGGAGAGAGGGGAGGAGAGGGAGAGAGAAGGAGGAGAAGGAGAGAGGGGAGGGAGAGAAGGGGAGGGAGAGAAGGGGAGGGAGGGAGAGCGGGGAAGGAGAGGGAAAGGAAGAGAGAAAAGGGAAGGAAAGGGAGAGGGGGGGGAGAAGGGGGACGAGAGAGAGAGAGAGATAGCGAGGCAAAATAATGTCAGGAGAATCCAGCAAAAAAAGCACAGCATGGAGGCATTTGGGACACACTGTACTGTACAACAAATTAATAAACAAGCTTTTTAACCATTTCCCCTTTTGTAAGCTCCGTCATCAAAGCTGAATCCCTTAGCGGAAGAGAGGCAAAAGCGTGTCCTTTTCCTCGAGTTGTTTCGCATTCATTCACCACTCGCATCTACAGGCCTTCACGATCAATACGATCCG
>NC_140969.1:76072708-76080208 GCF_056783735.1 Eptatretus burgeri
CCACTTATAAGGAGAAGGAGTTCTGAGATCTTTTACCTTCGTACATCCAGCATCAATAAACTTCTGCACAAGAATATAATTGCTGCAGACCCCTTCAAAAATGGGGTTTAAAAAGATAGGCTCATTTAAAAACATTTCCAGGGAGTAGTCATTGTTATTTCGGCGAACAGTGACTGCCTGCCATGCCTTCAGCATGCTTCTATAAAACAGGGGGACTGATGCTATATCAACTTTCTTGGTGTCAATAAGGAACAGTTGCTGATCGTAGCCGAGTTTCCCCGCCTGCCGAAGCAGGCAGTGAGCCAAGGCCTTCCACGAGACATCCGTGTACAGCAGTCTGCGAAGCGAAAGGAGGCGAAAAGCCATCACCTTGCTGGTAATAGCAATCAGCCCCTGTCCTACTTCAGCAACAGGCAAGTTTAACACACCAGGTTGGAGCCAATGCTTTCCTCCCCAAAAGAAGTCAATAAGAATTGATTGTAATTTTTTAAGAAACAAATCTGGGGGCTGCAGTGCTATAAAAACGTGCCAAAGCATTGATGCTGCAAGGTTGTTGATAACAAGGGTTCGGCCCCGATAGGAGAGTTGACAAAGTAAGCCCTTCCACTTTCGTAAACGTCTCTCAGTTTTAATTATTAGAGATTCCCAGTTTTTTAAAATGAAGTTCTCAGTTCCAAGAAAGACGCCTAGGTAAAGAATTCCATCCCTTTCCCATTTAAGTTTCTCGGTAAGAGTCGGAGGAATGGCGCCATTTTGTGGACCAAGATGGAGAGCTCTGCTTTTTCCCCAGTTCACTTTTGTGGAACTTGCCAAACCAAATTCATGAATGCAACGGACCAAGGCTGAGACGTCCTCATTCGAGCGAACGATTGCACAAAGATCATCTGCATAAGCAATCACTTTAAACGGGTTCGCCATTGGTTGAGGAAGGAAACCAAGAAGACGTGCACGCAACCGAACGAGTAAAGGCTCAATCGCAAGAGAGTACAGGAGGCCAGAAAGAGGGCACCCTTGACGAATGCCTCTATTAACCGGGAAAGGGGGACATAAAATGTTGTTAACCTTTAAGAGACTAAAAGTGTTGTTATACAGTAACTGCACATGAGAGATAAAATTTTCCCCAAAACCAAACCCCCGTAAAACAGAGAAAAGATAAAAATGATCAATGGTATCAAAGGCCTTTTCTTGATCTAAGAACACCAACCCGACATTTCTTTGCTCAAGAGAACAGATGTCAATTATATCACGCACAATAAAGATACTGTCATGAATTGTCCTCTTCGGGACACAGTAAGACTGATCTGGGTGTCCGATCTCCTCGATTATGGCTTTAAGGCGGTTGGCAAGGGCCTTGGAAAATATTTTGTAGTCTGCACAGAGTAATGAGATGGGACGCCAGTTGTGTGGTTGCTGAAGGTCTCCTTTTTTGGGGATAAGGGCGAGGACAGCCCTCCTTTGACAGGTTTTGTTTTTAATCCTGCTGGGTGTCCATATCCAAACACCCTCCTCACCAGAAAACCTGGTGGGGGAGACGGTTTAGTCGCCGACAACCCGACCATGGAACAGGTTAGTACAGGTTTACATGGTACCTGTAGCAGGTCACAGATCGAACCTGACCTGACAAGAACCTGACCTGACCTCAAAGGGCGGAGGAGCTCCTTGTGAGCCAACGGCCATCCATATCTAGTGCCCAACTGTGTCTGCGGACGTCCTCCTGCAGTTGGGTTACTTCTTATTAGGAGGTTGGTGGCAGGATTTGCACTCCAGCCACCGTAAAACACTTCATTCCGCAAAACGCAAAAACGCTAAAAAATCTGAAAACCCACTCCGTGGGAGTACCTCCTGTGCAGCTTCCCTTCGCAGGGCAGCTCACCGGATGATGGGATTGGGGCAAAGCCTTCGGGACCCCCAATCTTTGATAGGAGGGAAACCACGGGGTAACATCCCTGGGTCAGATTGCGGGAGAGTGTGTCGGAGTGGTGCTGAGGTGTCGTCCACCAGACGGCGGTCTCCTTGGGTTAACCTGAGGCGGTCCCTTCGGTGGGTGCCTGGAATGTCCTATCCCTAAGAGAGGATGATCACCTGTCTCTGTTATCATCTGAGCTCAAGCGTTTGGACATCGGGATTGCAGCTCTCTCTGAGGTTCGGAGACCGGATTGCGGCGAGATAATGGTGGGTGGTTACACCTACTATTGGTCTGGTCGCCCTGATGGTTACCATACCCAAGGAGTTGCTGTAGCTGTGTCCAATAAGCTGACCCCAATGATAATTGAGGTAACACCGGTCAACGAGCGTATTATGAGATTAAGGATTCGTCACTCCTTAGGTGTCATTTCCCTGGTCTCTATTTATGCTCCGACTGAGGCGAGTGATCTTACCGTGAAGGATGCATTCTACGCCACACTCGAGTCTGTGGTTGATCAGTGCCCCAGACGAGATACACTTCTAGTCTTGGGGGATTTCAATGCATCGACTGGAACTGATAGGGATGGTTATGAGGTGTGTGTTGGTCCCCATGGGTCAGGAACTATGAACCAGAATAGCACTAAGTTCCTTGACTTTGCAAGAAGTCATGGACTTAGGGTGGCTGGTTCATGGTTTCAGCGCCCACAAGCTCATCGCTGGACTTGGTATTCCAACGCTGGCGGTGTGGCAAAGGAGATTGACCATGTCCTCATTGACGGTCGTTGGAGGATGATCCAGAACTGCAGGGTCTACCGGAGTGCTCAGTTCCTCAATACTGACCACAGGCTTGTTGTAGCAACTCTAAAGCTGCACCTTAAATCCTGGAGAATGGTACCATCCCAGCCTAGGCTGGATGTTGCCAAGCTCAGGGATGAGAGTAGCTGAGGAGTTTGCGAACAGGCTGAGTGGACACTTGGGGGGTGTGGGTGCTTTGGGGGTCCTGAAGAGTTGTGGAGCACCTTCAAGACCACCGTCCTTGATGTTGCCGGTGGATGCCTTGGAGTTCACCGCAGGGCAAAGAAGAATTTTGTCTCTCAAGGGACACTGGATACCATTGACCAGAGTCGCAGGGCCAGGCTGAATGGCAGAGCTGAGCTGTTCAGGGAGCTGAGGCGTAAAACTGTACGTGCACTGAGGGTGGACAAGGAGGCCTATGTGCGAGGAATCTGTGAGGGGGTAGAGCATCACCTGTGGACAGGTGATTCTCGTCCCGCTTACAGGGGAATTCGCGCATTACGTTCATCCAAGCCCATCCCTCGGAGCACTGCAGTTCGAGCAGAGAGTGGTAGGCTCTTGACAGAGGAGTCTGAAGTGGAGGCCCGCTGGGCCGGTTACTTTGAGCGGTTGTACCAGGCTGATCCCCCAACTGTCGAGTTGGACGTCAAGGGTGTTACAATCCCTGTTGCTGACCCTCGAATCAGCTGTGGTCCACCATCGCTTGTGGAAACACGGGCTGCGGTGAACCAGTTGAAACGGGGCAAAGCTCCAGGGATCTGTGGCATCCATGCTGAACTTCTCAAGGCTGGTGGAAATGCTGCACTCGCGTCGTTGCATGCAGTTTTGTGCTCTGCCTGGAACACAGGCATCATCCCAACTGACTGGAAGAGGGGCCTTGTTGTCCCTCTCTGGAAAGGGAAGGGTGATCGCCAAGACTGCAACAACTACCGAGGGGTGACGCTGCTCTCAGTGCCGGGCAAGGTCTTTGCTCGGATAATTCTTGATAGGGTTCGCCACCATCTGCTTGAGCACCAGCGTCCAGAGCAGTCAGGCTTTACACCAAAGAGGTCAACGATTGACCGTATCCTTGCTCTTCGTGTCCTCACTGAACGCAGACGAGAGTTTCGGCAGGGGCTGCTTGCAGCCTATGTTGATCTCTGTAAAGCGTTCGATTCAGTGAATCGGGATGTCCTCTGGAGGATTCTTGGTCTTCGTGGGGTGCCACCGAAACTGATCGATCTGATGTCTGAACTCTACTCTGGTACTGAGAGTGCTGTGAAGTGTGGTGGTACCGCCTCTGACTTATTTCCAGTTGTTACTGGAGTTCGTCAGGGATGTGTACTTGCCCCCACACTTTTCAGCACTTGTATGGACTGGATTTTTGGGAGGATGTCGGAGAGATCAAGTTGCGGTGCATCGTTTGGCAATGTCAAGATCTCGGACCTTGATTTTGCAGATGATGCAGTCATCTTTGCGGAGACTTTAGACATCCTCTTGGGGGCCCTCGAGGTGCTGAATGAGGAGTCGGAGCCGTTGGGATTACGGATTTCTTGGGTCAAAACAAAGATCCAGGCTTTCGGTGACATCTTGGATGCTGCTGTCCTGTCTGTGTCTGTTTGTGGTGAGGATGTTGAGGTCGTGGATAGATTCACTTACCTTGGCAGTGATATTCATGTCTCCGCAGGTTGTGAGCCGGAGGTCAATAGACGTCTGGGTCGGGCCTGGGGAGTCATGGATTCACTGGATCATGGGGTGTGGCGCTGCCGGTACCTGTGCGGGAGGACGAAAGTCCGAGTCTTCAGGTCCTTGGTACTTCCAGTCTTGCTCTATGGGTGCGAGACTTGGACTTTGACCAAGGATCTGAGACGGAGACTTAATTCCTTTGGTACCAGGTCTCTTCGGAGAATCCTTGGCTATCGCTGGTCGGATTTTGTGTCCAACGAGCGGTTGCTGAGAGAGACTCGGATGAGATTTGTTACCTGCATAGTCCGTGAGCGTCAGCTGCGGCTGTATGGACATGTGGCTCGTTTTCCTGACGCTGATCCTGCTCACCAGATTCTCTCAGCGAGGGAGTCTCATGAGTGGAGGAGGCCAGTGGGCCGACCACGTGCCTCATGGTTGCAGCAGGTTGACCATCATCTCAAGGAGATGGGGATGGGCCTGGCATCTGCCTGGGGGATGGCCAGACGGAGGCCCCTGGAGTACCGGCGGAAAGTGGACGCAGCGACGCGCTGTTCTGGCACATGCTCCCATACCTGACCTGACCTGACAGCCCTCCGGAAGCTTAATGGCAGTGAGCCTGATCGTCGACCGTCGATTATAACCTCAAGTAGTTCTGGTCCGAGGAGGTCCCGAAAGGTTTTATAAAATTCCGCAGGAATTCCATCCAGGCCGGAGGCCTTACCCGAGGGTAGAGTTTGAAGAGCAGCTTGGAGTTCCTCCAAAGTTACTTCCTTGTCCATTTGTAGAACGGCAGATTTTGACAAGGTCGGTAAGGAAGAAGTCAGCACTGTTACCATTTTGTTGTCGATTTTCGGAGCATGATAAAGTTCAGTAAAGTAGTGTCTGAGTGAGGCTCTGACATCTTTTTGATTGTGTGTTATCCTTCCTTCCTTTGTCCTTACTGAAGTTATCTGCTGACTTCTCTTTGTTTGATCTTCCAGTCCAAAAAAGAACTTAGAGGAGGTGTCCAGGTAGCACAAATTCTCCAGTCGGAGACGAATCAGCGCTCCTCTGGCTTGCTTTGCACAAAGTCCAGCAAGAAGAGCTTTTTTCTTCGCCAGCAAGAGGTTGGTTCTTTCATGATTTGAGGCCAAGAGGTTGGTCTGCAAATATAATATTTCTTTGGCAAGCAAGGATTGAAGGGCAGAGTCATATTTGGTGTGGTAGGCTCCATATTGTTGGCAAAAGGATCTTATTTGGACTTTGACGTTGTCCCACCATTTTCCAAGGCAGGGGAAGGAAGTTTTACGTTGGAGCAAGGCTCTCCAGAACACACCAAAGGCATCGACAAACAGTTGGTCATCCAAGAGGCTTGCATTGAAGGTCCAGTAGGCAGCACCACGATTCCGAACTGGTTGGTGAATCCGAAGTGCGACCATGTGATGGTCTGAGAAGCCGCTCGGAATAATGTCCATATTGCTCACAACATTTAAAAAGGTACTGTTGATGTAGAAACGGTCCAATCTTGCAAGTGATAGGTGGCCTTTTGAACACCGACTCCACGTGTATTGGCGGAGAGAAAGATTGCGGATTCTCCACACATCAACCAGGGAAAACTTGGACAAGGCTCTCAACAAAGGCGCTGCGCTTGCTGGGTGCGGCTCCTCTCCATTACGATCAATGGTGGGGTCCATCGTGCAGTTAAAATCTCCACCCAAGCAGACAAGTCCATCAAAATCAATGTGTAAAAGAGAAGTTTCTAAGTGTGTGTAAAAGGTGAGTCTCTCCGTGCTATCGCTCGGTGCGTAGACATTCAGTACGGTGTGTTTAAAGCCATTATGCGTGAAGGTGAGTGAAATCAAATACCCTTTGATAATCTCATTAAAAACAACACTGGGACTGCAAAAGGAAGGTTGTATATAAACAGCCACCCCAGCCCTTGGGTGTTCCAGACTACTAAAAAACCATTTTCCCCTCATTGTCCTTTGCCATTCACTTGCACAAGAGGAGCTGCATCTTGTTTCTTGCAAAAGCAAAACATCAATGTGATTTGTCTCAACAAACTGTTTAACTTCTGCTTTACGGATGGAGGAGCGTCCCCCATTAATATTTAAACTCGCTATAGAGAAGGCCATAGGCTAACATTGAGTTTGGGTGTGTCAAAAACTTAGTCTCTCTGTGTCTGCAGCTCATTCTTTGCTTTGAGGATGCATTTCCGGAGTCGATACACTTGTGATTCCGTCACACCAAGCTGTCCGGCTTTGAGGAGCAAAAGCTTCGCAGAGATTATAAAGCCGGATAAGTCAGGGAAAAAGTTTTTAATTTTAACATGTTTCTTGCGAAAGGTGTCATGAAGAAACTTTATGATATCAGCAGGTGGAACACTGGTAACACTCTCCGAATCTTGGGAAACTGGATCATTCCATGCTTCAGCACTGCCACAAGAAGCAAGTGATGAGTCCCCGTCCGAATCATAATCCGAGTACTGATTGGTGTCCATTACATTATCGTTATGCTCCAAAGATGGAGCTGATGGTTTAATAAGGGAAGCCTCACATTCCGCTTCCAAAGGGGGATAAGGAGTCGGAGGAGTCGGGGAAGGAAGAGTGGAGGGAGGAGGAGTGGGGGGAGGAGGAGTGGGGGGAGGTGGAGTAGGGGAGGTGGAGTGGGGGGAGGTGGAATAGGGGGAGGTGGAGGGGTGGGAAGAGGAAGAAGATTAGAAGTGGGAGGGGGAGGAGGAGGAGGAGTGGGAGGGTGAAGAAAACGGGGAGGAGGAAGAATACTAATGGAAGGAACGTTATATTCCGCTTGAGATGAACCTGGTGTTTCACTAGTTGAAGCTTTACACCCTGATTCAACCAGGTTTGGAGTAATTGGTGACTTAGAAACGGTACACATTTCACTGTTGGTCTTTTCAGGGAGGGGGGTTACAGTGGATTCGGTGTTAATATCCAAGGTGCCTGTGACTATGGGAGTGGTCACGTGTGCTCCCTGCTGCACAAAACCAATCTCCTCCTCATGTTCACTAACCCCACCGACAAAAAAGTCATCATCCTCTGGAGCAATTACATCAAATCGATTTTTCGTTTTAAAAAGAGCATCTATTGTTGCTTCCAAACACGAGTCATTATTCTCGGCAGCCGGCGCCATCTTTTT